>NC_068981.1:99993883-99998476 GCF_001194135.2 Octopus bimaculoides | reverse complement strand
GTACACCTCCAGTATCATTATTAGGCCTCACTGTGCAGGTATCCCTTGCAATATGAATCATGCATCTTGAATTTCAGGGCTGGTTGTTAAGAGGCACTTAAAAGAATGTCATCCCTTGTTCATGAAATCTTATCAAAGATTGAAACTAGTTCAGTTGATTTCTATTTTGCAGTCCATGAGAAAATTGAATAAACAAAGACAGTTGTTTACAGCTATCCAATGTATTTAATTAATTTACACATGCAGTGGTGGTTTAATTTATAAGTTTCTGTATATTATATTCTGACATATTTGTATATACCTATGTGTGCGTGTATATACATACACACCTACACAAACAAACTTATATAGACTTTTATACACACATGTATGTATATATTTGTGTGTGCGTATAGGTGCATTTCTGAGTATGTGCATGCAAGTGTATTCATGCGCATGCATGTTTGTGTACATATGCACACATGCATGCATGTGTACATATGCATGTATGCACACATGCATGTGTACATATACATGTGATGGCTTTGATTAGTATATATATATCCTCAAACTTCTGTTTGCCTTGCTAAATTGAAATTTCTCGAGAGGAATATCCTACTGGCATTATTTATTATACTATCTAATTGAAAAGTAGTTTTGATGTGGAATCCTGCTATCGCTGACTTTATTTCAACTGCATTCTACCTGTTATTGATTGTGGAGATACAGACTAGGTAGCATGCAATCATCTTGAAAAGCAAGAAGCAATATTTTATGTTCTTTGTTCAATTGTTGTTGATGTATAACCCTGAGTTGGCCATGATATAGCATACCTAGGACATAGATGGTCAGATGACTAGATATAACTTACCTCCATCTCTGCTGCACAATTTGGCATGCAGTGGTTACTTGTACAAGATGCAGTTTGGTGCTGTTTTCCAATGTCAACTTTGTTTCTCTGTCTGTTGGTTTTCGAGTCAAGTCTGGATACATTCAAAGTACAAAGTTGTTGTTTTACACAAACGGTTATAACCACATGTGATTATAATCACATAATGTGATTATTGATGCCAGTCTCTTTTGTGTTTGACTTGTTGGATTTAGCACTGGAAAATTTCCTCAAATCATCCTACCATATTAAAATGAAGATGTACTGAACCAAATTATTCAGGTGATAATGTGTGTGTTTATAACTGGATGAATTTGATTATTAAAAAATCTGCATAAATTGTTAGAGCAAGTATAATTTTATACCCTAATATACTCCAATTGCTGACCCACATGTGTTGTCTTCTCTCTGTCTTTTCTACTGTAACTACAGTAACCTCTTCAATTTTGACCTGGTGACTCTCATGGCATCTCCATTCAAGAATTCCTCACTCACTCATCTTCCCACTCATCTCCCATGTTGTACCTCCCCCCACCTTTCAGAAGCTACATTAACCATTACACCCATTCTTTTTTCTCCGGGAAATTTGTCCCTATGGAATTTCATCACTGTAAATGTTATTCTTATAGTCTTGCAGGTCTCCTAGAGGAACATTGTATTAATCTCACCACTCACTGAATGTTTGCATAGACCAGTGTTCCGCAACCATTTTTTTGCCTATAGACCCCTTTGATTACTATTTTACTCTGCTGGGCTCTAATAAACATTCTATGTTTTAAAAAGTCCCGTTATATTTTTATAATTAAATATTATTAGGGACTGTATAAAAAAAATTGTTAAAAATATTTTGCATTTTATAGAATTATAACCCATTTTATAGCACATAAATTTTAACAGCAAAATCTTATGTGGACCCCCGTAGAGAACCACTGGCATAGACCAGAGGAGTAGAAGCTATCATAGGCATAGTAAAAGAGACTTGAGACGATACTCTGATGATGATAAGCCAGTTATTATACAGAGTATGTGAATGAAAGTTTATACTTGATATGATCCATTTATAACTTCTTTTTAAACTCTTGGAAAATATTTCAAAATATTATTTTTAAGAATCTATTACTTAGGACAGATTTTTGTATTTAAGAGTATAGAATCTTTACATTTTTATCTGGTAATATATTGTATATTTTTGTCACTAATGTGTCTTCAGAGCATTATATAATATGCTATTCAAATTATATTGACAGTTGTAAACTCATCAAACTGTGCAGCATATCAAACTAGACAAATCTTTTTGTATTGAAATTATATTTTATGGAATATAATAACATTTCAAAAGCTTAAATAAGTGTATATATATATATATATATATATAATGTGTGTGCATATGCATCTATATAGACAATAAATGACTTGATTCAGTGTGAAATATTTCTCACATTGTAGTTAAGAAACTGCTTATAAATATTAGGTCATCCCATAAATAATGCAGTTTTTCAATTGCATGAACTAAAAGTCAGAAGGGGATGGGAAAATCTACCTGCATCAACTTGCTATAAAAGCAGGTTGTAATTTTACCATGTCCGTATTCTTAGTGCAAGTTTTGAAGAGTGCAGTTCGATTTTAACAGTTATTTTTCAAAGCTACAATGGAAGAGCCAAAGCAGAATTTTTGGCATATTTTGTTTTATGAGTTCAATAAAGACAACAACGCAATGGAAAGTGCAAGGAATATTAATGCAGTATATGGTGATCGGACAATAAGCATAAGCTAGTGTCAACGGTGATTCCAGAAATTCCAAGCCTAGAACACAAGCCTCATGCTAGAAGATACAGCTCGATAAGAATGTCCTTCAAACCCTTGTGAAACAAAATCCGATCATAACTGTTGAGGAACTGGCAGAGTAGCTTGGATTTGGTCATTGAACCATTCAGTAACAACTGCGTGCCATCAGATAAGTCAACAAATTAGGTCAATGAGTTCTTCACAAACTTTCTGAGTCTAATCATGTGCAAAGTGAATGTGAGCTCTTCTTTGTTGTCATGTCTCACGAATGAAACTTTTTTGGACTGAATAATGACTGGTGACGAGAAATGGGTTCTCTATAAAAATGTCAAGCACCGAAGACAGTGGGTAGGGAAAGGAGAAACACCAGCACCCCAGGCTAAAGAAGGTCTGCAGCCACATGAGGTGTTGTTATCTATTTAGTGGGATATGAAAGGTTTTGTCCACTTTGAACTTTTAAACCCAAACCAAACGATAACAAAGGAGATCTACTGCTAACAGTCTGAGTTGCTTAAGTCAGCCCTAGAAGAAAAATTACCAAAAAACAAAGACAAAAGGTGCTCTTCCATCAGGGTAATGCTTGGCTACATACAGGGGGATGACATTCCAAAGGCTGGATCAGTTTGAATGGCAAACGATGCCTTACCTAGCATATTTGCCGGACATTGTCCTATTTGATTATCACTTATTCCACAGTCTTCAAAATCATTTGGACGGAAAAAATATGAATTCTGTAGAAAAGGTCAGAACAGCAGTGGAGGAGTATTCTTCGTCATGGAGAAGTGAATTTTGGAAGAGGGGCCTCGCAAGTCTACTAGATAGATGGAAGAGCATTTTATAAAATGAAGGAGAGTATATTTTAGATTAAAAAAGAACTTTGTTTATCTTAATTTTGAAAAATAGAAGTATAAAAAAAACTGTTTTATCTATGTGATGACCCAATAATTGGCTAGGTTTGTCAATTTTTTATGTCCTTGATAAAGTATTTTTCTTAGCACTTAGATAATTGCTTTGTGTAAAATTCAATATAGGCATTTTTCTATTGTCTTTTTCAACAATGTGATGCATATCTGTGTTTATGTGTGTATATATATATATATATATATATATATATACATACATATTTGTCCATGACTCTTCCTCTTTAACTCGTCTTCTCTCATCCTATCTTCTGTTCTACTTCCACTTTCTTTCCTTTTCCTCTTTCTCTTTTCCTTTTTGTTGCCGACAACCACATGTGAATCATTGGTGATTTTTGTTCCTCCGTCTTCCTTTTCTATTGGACTTTCCTCTGTCTTCTGTTTCTGAAGAAGAGCTTTGCTCGAAACATAAAACCACCTTTCTTTCCTTCCCTGAGCGTCTGCTAATACTTAACTTGTACCACGTCCTCATGGTGTTGTTTTATTTTTTGTGGTTGTTTTCCATCTTTTTGGATTTACTATATATATATATATATATATATATATATATAATAGTAACCAATATTCATGTTCATTAAATGTGGTGAGCTGGCAGAACTGTATGCATGCCGGGCAAAATGCTTAGTGCCATTTCATCTGTCTTTATGGTCTGAATTTAAATTCTGCCAAGGTTGACTTTGCCTTTCATACTTTGATGGGTCAATAAGATAAGTACCATTTGAACACCATGGTCAATATAACCAACTTGGTTTTCTCCTGAAATTTCTGGTCTTGTGTTAAAGTTTGAAACCAATATTTCTGTTCATTGGTTGATATTTTCCAGTCATGTTTTATGTCATATAGAGAGAAAGAATAGAAAGAGTAAAAGAGAGATACAGAAAGACTTAATGTAAGAGGTGTGAAATGACTACACTTGCTAGGCTTGTTGGCTGGCAAAAGTAAAAAAATACTACATACACACACAGTGAGAGAGAAAGAATTGTAGAGACAGATGACGAGGAGGAGAAGGATGGTATATAT
>NC_068981.1:99992827-99993792 GCF_001194135.2 Octopus bimaculoides | reverse complement strand
GTTTTGAAAAAACACCCACACAGATTGCACCTCTGATTTGTACTACCAATACCTGCAGGTAAGTTCTGCTCATTGTGGATCCTAACATGTCTTTTAAGACCCCCATTGGATTTGCAAGCCCTCTGGCACACCACATTCATGCATACATACATACATACATACATACACACACACATACATACATACATACATACATACATACATACACACACATACATACATACATACATACATACATACATACATACATAACTTTATTTCTACTATAACAAATTACTTTTCTTTTTCTGTCAATAAGAAACAAGACATCTCTGCATGGCTGCTCTAGAGGCTAAAAATAACGGCCAAATTTCCTTTAACTCAAGCAGTTTCTCATTGTTTTGTTGCAGATTTGTTGCAGCTAGTATTTTCCAGAAACCTATCTTTACAAAATTCTATATACTTAAAGCATGCAGGTTTACAGCTCAGACCACTAGAGAATAGGAGCAATGACACTATTATCTTTTATATTTCTACCGGTTTTACCGCAGCATTTATTGTGGATGTGCACAGTTTGCCCATGGGCTACATTTTCATTCACAAAGACCAACTTGAATATAACTTAGAATGCTTTAAAAAACATCATGCATAAACTGTCAGAGCAAACAAGCAAATTAGGGAGAGGATAATTACATCTCTTAATGTGATTTTGTATTGGTATTTTTTTTCCTGCAAAGCAATTTAAAATATTTTTTTTTCATACTGGGTCCAAAGTCATTAGGAATAAAATAAAATTGTTTTGCTAAATTTTTGAAAGTAAAGCTTCTGTTCCACAGACACTTAAATTACACCCTTCTTTCTTTAAAACAAAGAGAACATTCAAGAGTTTATTGGGTAATAGAGTATTAGATACTTTATACTTGAAGTTCTTCTTCTTCTTCTTCTTCTTCTTCTTCTTCTTCTTCTTCTTCTTCTTCTTCTTCTTC
>NC_068981.1:99985468-99992774 GCF_001194135.2 Octopus bimaculoides | reverse complement strand
CTCCTCCTCCTCCTCCTCCTCCTCCTCCTCCTTCTTCTTCTTCTTCTTCAAATAGCCTCTAGAATCAATCTGTTTATGGGATGGCATATATCTATCATCAAACATGGTGTATTTGTTATTTATTGATGCTTGTATATATGGTGATCCCATGATTTCTCTTATCATCTGCTTTTAACAGCAGGTATTTTATCCATCAGTTTGAAAAGCAGCAGCAATGAGTCCTTTGTAAGCTGAAAGAAGTTGTCAGCTTGTAGAACTATCAAAACATATTGGTGAGGAAAATGTAGATAAATGCTTAAAAACACAAATCTATAGCATAGATCTATAGATCTATGCTATCCAAGAAAAATAATACGCACTCATGATATATATATATTTCATCATGTTGAACTGTTAATCCCTACACATTTTTTTCTCTCTCTGTATTTCTGTTTTCTCTCCATTTTTCTTAATCCTTTCTGTCAAAGAGCATAGGCTCGAAACATCTAAGACTTATCTATTCTTCTTGAGCATTAAACTAATACACCTGTTTGGTGTTCCCTCATATATATATATATATATACATACAGACACAAGGAAAAATGGTGACAGTGACTGAAATTTCACTGGTTGTTTGCCTTGGTAATCTGTAGAGGCTGATGTACAATAAAATTTCAAAGTCACTATCACTACTTTTTCCTATGAAATACACACTGTAATCTACTTTTATATATTGAATACAACTTCTATTAACATTTGTTTATGTTTACTTATACATGGAATGTGCATGGCCTAGTGGTTATGGTGCTGCACTCATGATCACAAGATCATGGTCTTCATTCCTGGACTGGGCAATGCATTATATTGTTGAGGAAAACACTTCATTTCACATTGCTCCTATATGCACAGCTGTAAATGAGTAAACCCTACAAGGGATTGGTTTTCCATTCATGGGTAATGTGGGCTTACTCGCCTAGCCAGTGGGATATTATCATTTGAAAGCTAAAACAATGTGATGGAATGCACTGTAACCAGCAGTGTATAACTACATCTGATAGTCTGATTGATACAGTCACATACAGTGATATTTATACAAAAAACACACATTTATGTCTGTGTGTGCTATGTCCAGAGATGCTTGTGGGAAGTGGAGAGTCAATGAAAAAATGAGGAGTTGTTTATATTCAGGTCAACATTGATTGAATAAACCAGTGATTGAAGGCCTTCTGGTCATCTCTGTCTTGTCATTTTTTCAGATATAGGTGTCTCTTGGACTACATTCCATTTTTAAGACAACTGGTTGTGGTTGCTAATTCAAGCTGGTTGAACAAATACCTCAAAACTCCTTCATTAACTTCTTCCATAATTAGATGTTGAGAGGTCAAGAGTAATGTTCAGCTTCACAGACAAGAAGAATGGCAGTTTGCTATATTGCAAACTTATATGACTCAAGCTGGCATTGAAATATAACTGATCTTAAAAGGACGAAGGTAATAAGATTGTTGAGGAGAAAATGATAAAATAACATCTGTTTTGAATAGCAAAGCCAAGTTAAAAAATTTCTCCTAAATATGCAAAGAAATGTTTAACTCCTGCAAATGTGATTTAAGAGTTTACTTGCACTTTTTAATTAGATATCTTTATCAATAATGCATTGTTTCTGTTAATTTCAAGAAACCATGATAATGCTTGAGCTTAGTGTATATACATACACATACACACTGACACATACATATATGCATACACACACATATATGCATACACACACACACACACACACACACACACACACATGCGTATATGTACACACACATACAAAACACTCAACAGCAAACTCTATCTTTCTTGATGCAAGCCAATGAGGAAGTCTCTATGCATTTTTGTGACTTTTTGAAAATAGTAACCAAACTTGACTTAAATCATGCCTTCACTTTTAAATCTAAATAAAAGAAAGACATAATGGACAATGTAGTTCCTGATACACTTAGAAAAAAATAAAGAAAGAATGGTCACAGCTGGAGCATCTTTGATCATAGACCTATTTGATTGGATTGGAATTGGCTTACATTTAAACAACAGTATTTCATGGTACAATTTTATAGTTAAGTAGACTGAATGAGCAAAAGTTAAGTGTTTGGACCATAGATACAGATCACTGGCTGTCATGAGATAGAAACAATTGACCTCTTAACTGAGTTGGCATTACCTTTCATGTTATATTAGCATTAATTAAAAAAATAATCTGCTATTTGGAATAACTAAAAAACAAATGATTCATTTCTAAATGTGATTCTATTATTATTATTATTATTATTATTATTATTGAGTGAGAGAGCAGTGCATGCCATCAAAGCGACACTGGGGTAAAATATATAAAGCCCAGTGTACCCATCACGACTACCTGTCTGATAAGGGTACACCAGGCACATGCATCACAACCATATGTGCACGACATGGTGATCTCATATCAAGATAAACAGTGCTTGACCTCACAGGTGGTAGCCCATCACGTTCAAAAGGTCCCTGAATAAGGTTTGTTTAAGGATGTTGAGCAAAACACCCATGTTTCCAAAGGTGAATCATCTAAACCCCAAAGAATTCCTCTCAACACATGGCTATGATGCTCCCCCACTACTTCTGCTCATGATCAGAGATGCACATATCGTCATCCACCAAGGGACATGTTCAACTGGTTAAGGTGAAACAACTGACAAGAAAATCTGTGGTATTAAGCAGAATATTTGCTGTAGCCCATCTTTTATACCAAGACAAAACAGTGTACATGATAACACTTCCAATCAATTAAGATCAGAAGCTATGAGAGCCACTGCCTGGTACTTCATCCTGGCATGGCCACTCTGCCTGGTACTGCATCCAGGCATAGCCACTGCCTGGTACTGCATCCAGGCATATTATTATTATTATTATTATTATTATTATTATTATTATTTTCATTATTTCATTTCTAAAGTTCATTTTGGCAGCAATTCTCAGAAACGTTTATTCATAAACCACCACAATATATAGCATTTACTTTCTAATGCTGTCATCATATATTATGGTAAGATTTTATTGATCTATCTTCAGAAGCTTTTAAGCATCATTAGATTTACAGAAATTGCCTACAGCAGTTTTTGATATTGCACAAGTGTGAACATCATTATCTATGCACAATCTCATCAGTTGGTAACTTTTTGCATAAATTTCAGGAAAAAAACATATGGGCCAGTATATTGGTCGATCACTTTGGGATTTTATTTTACTAAAGCTATGATTTTACAAATCTTCTGAAGGTTTTCACTGACTGTAAACATTTTTATTATCTTGAACTAGAGCATTAGAAGTCCCCACTCACCTTTAATATTAAATCTTGCAATTATTTATTTATGAAATTAAATTACGACATTGAAATGTTGGAAATGAGAGGGATTGGGTATTATTAGCAAGGTGGAAATGACTGGGTGGTGTTAGTATCAGTCTGTAAGGTGAGGTAAACAACAGTATTGATGAGGTGAAGAATCAATAGAATAATGATTGGGTGTGAATGTCTGAATGTCCTTTTTTAAGATTGTAGGCTGTGATTTGAGGAATACTTGGTTGCTATTTCAAGCAAGTTGAGTCTCCACGTTAACTTGTAATAATAAGATGGAAATAACCAGTATGTTAACCATTTTTTTACCATATTTCTGTTCAAATATACTGCTTTTGTTTTTATCAGTTTTGAAAGGGATGAGGAATTTAGTAATATAACTGTCATTATGAAGCTGGTGTTTAGAACATAAGTTAACATGAAATTTTGATGGAAGGTTTTAATTAAGATTATTTTAAAACACAGAGTTTTCTATCAAAAAACCAAGGGCATTTTCAGGCAGGTTGGTATCAAAAGGGTTAATAGGATGGGCGTCTGTGAGGTATTAGATGGGTAGGAATGTATTGGATATTCATAGGGCAGGAATTGTCTTGATGTGTTAATAGGGTGGCTATTTTGATGAGATGGATTTGATAGAAGATGACTGAGGTATAAACAGAGTAAAGATAACTCTAAAATAAGTGTGGTGTAAAAGGATTTGAGGTACGGTGTTATGTAAGTTGATTGAACTAAATTTGTGCTGTATCTTTTACCTTAGATGCTTGTGGTTGTTGCATATTTCTGAGAAATATTTAATATGCTAAGAGACATGTGCAGGCATCTTATTCTAAACAACATGTTTTGTGTTAAGTGATTTATTCCACCAGTTTCTGCGAGAGAAATGATGATTTATTGCCGAATTTTACTTCAAACATATAAACAGAACCCATCAGTTACACACTACCTCTGTTACAATAATAAATAGTACCTCAATATACTTAGGTTGAATGGATTGTTAAAATTTGCTTTTGCTAGGATTACGATAGCATGCCAATCATAGAATATATTTTGATTCCCTGCCTGAATAGTCAAGATCCATTTCTCCATTTCTTTTTAATAATTCAGCTGTAAAGTGTTTCTCACAAATAGCTGCCACTGTTGCAAAAACTGAAAGGAGCCAGATTGCTATGCTACCAGTATCATAATAGGATGAGCTGATGTGAGAACTGCTACATGGTTGCTTAACCTTTAAATGGTGGACATCATCAATTGACCTTTCATTAGAGAACACCATCAACTGAACTTTCAAAATTTTTACAAGGATATGGCCATCATCAAAGAAAGTGAATATTTTATAGCACTTTTCGATAATGAATTTGTAATCGAAATCGAACCAAATTCGACAACTGGCATCCATGCCAACCTCTCATTCATTGGACACTAAACTCTGCTTGCAAAGACTTGTTGGGGCAAGTGAAATAAAATCGTAATTGAACCATATTCGATGACTGGCACCTGTGCCAGTGGAGCACTAACAGCACCATCCAAGCGTGATCATTGCCAAAGCAGCTGTCTGGCTTCCGTGCTAGTGGCACGTAAATAGCACCATTTGAGCGTGATCATTACCAGCGTCGCCTTACTGGCACAAGTGCCAGTGGCACGTTAGAAAATCATTCGAGCGAGGTTGTTGCCAGTGCCGTTGAACTGGTTCCTGTGCAGGTGGCATGTAAAAAACACCATTTTGAGCATGGCCATTGCCAGTACCAGCAGACTGGCCCTCGTGCTGGTGGCACATAAAAGCACCCACTACACTCCCAGAGTGGTTGGCATTAGGAAGGGCATCCAGCTGTAGAAACTCTGCCGGATCAGATTGGAGCCTGGTGCAGCCATCCGGTTCACCAGTCCTCAGTTAAATTGTCCCATCCATACTAGCATGGAAAGCGGACGTTAAACAATAATGATGATGATTGTATAAGAAACAAACAATTGTTATAGTTTTTGTATATATTTAAGTGAAAATACATATAAATATTATACTGGTCATGACCAGTGCCATGGGAAAGGCATCTGTGCAAGTGACATGTAAAAGGCATCCATGTTGGTGACACAAAAGACACCTAGTACATTCTGTTGAGTGACTGGTGTTAGGAAGGACATTTAGCTGTAGAAACCAAACCAAAACAGATTGGAGCCTGGTGCAGCTCTCCAGCTTAAAATCTCCAGTCGAACTGTCTAACCCTTGCCAGCATAGAAAACTGGCATTAAATAATGAAGATGTATAAAAATTACCCTGAAGAAAAACATTTTTTGTTTTTACCCATTTGACACATTTTTATGCAACCCATTCCCACCATCAAAGGGCTAATATGCTAGAAATGATAATCAAATCTCTCTCATTCTACACCCATACTTTCTTAAAAAAGACAATGTAATCTTAAATTCACTATGACAGAAGAAAAAGAAGAAAAAAGACTGTATTATTGTGGGTGGACTGTTTTTGAACAAGTGTCTGCTTAATCAAAGCCAACTTGGGGGTTAAACAACAACAATATTCTTTGGCATTGTTCTTACAGAATGATATATTCATGCCAATTTAGAAAAAAATATAGCTGAAGTGAGTAATAAAACAAGTGAAACACCAGACAGTATTTGACTTCATTTTTCATTATGAAATCAAATGAAAGGAAAATGAAGCCAAACATCAGCTGCTTAACTACTCATGTAGTCAGTGATATCGAGTATAATTAGCTCTATTGATGATGTCAGCAAAGAATAAATAATAGTTTTCTATAATCAGGAATTTAGAGTTAATTGTCCATACAACCATAACAGCACATCTACAGTCTGTAAATATTGGAATGAACAGTTATATCCCTTCGAAGCAGCCAAATCTCCCTCAAACCACACTCAACTTTTTTTTGAAAGAGAAAAGGACACATCAAATAATGAAGTTTTAAATGCTGCCAAAAAGATGAAATGATCATGGTTGCAATGTTTTTGATTATAAGCTTGTTCAGTTTGGGCTGAGGGTAAAGCAACTGCAGCAACATGTTGTAAATATAAATTTAGAAATATTAGAGTGAATGCTCGTGGCTTAGTGGTTAGGGTATTTGGCTCATGATCATGACCAAATAGTCATGAGTTCAAATTCCCACCAGCACATTATGTCCTTGAGCAAGACACTTTACATCACATTGCTCCAATTCACTCAGCTGGCAAGAATGAGTAGTGCCTGTATTTCAAAGGGCCAGCCTTGCCTCACTCTGTATCACATTGAATCTCCCTGAGAACTATGTTAACCCCATAATATTTGTTGATGTAAATCTATGTGTGCTGTGTACTCACTTTGAATCAGGTGATGAAACTATACACAGCCCTATCTGCTGTGGTTTTGTACCTGTTTGTGTAATAGAGGCCACTGTGCAAGTTTCAAGGAATATGATAGGTTTGTTTGACTCTTCATGTAAATATTTCCAACTCAGTTTGAGACTTTATCACCATAACACTATAAAAGCAGCAGTCTCGGCAGTTACACCACCATTTCCACTATGATTTCCTATCAAATTCATAGATGTTCAGCAAATTCTTCTGGTCCTTCACGGATTTTACAATTGCATTCAGCTATGCCAGTTTCATTGAATTTACAGTCTTTGCAGTGATGACAACTTATGTAAATAAACAGTGTACGCTTTAAAGCAGTTGATGGAAATATATGCCAAACCATTCTCGTGTGCTAATTGTTGATCTTGGCGATCTATAGTTCAGTCTGTTTTTAAAAGGTTATCTTCTTTGAAGGCTGCATTTCCTCGCATTTGGTAAAAATATGTTTATTACGGTAGTTAACGTGAGGCATTTTTATATAGTTATGCCCTTATATATATATATATATATATATATATATATATATATAAATAGATAAATATGATTTAGGGAAAAACGTTAGATTCTTTCCTATGAATTTTTTTCATGATAACTACT
>NC_068981.1:99984616-99985084 GCF_001194135.2 Octopus bimaculoides | reverse complement strand
TATATATATATATATATATATATATATATATATATATATATACACACACATATGTATATATATACATATACATGTATATATATACACATACACATATATATATATGTATATATATACACACACATATGTATATATATACATACACATGTATATATATACACATACACATATATATATATGTATATATATACACATACATATATATATGTATATATATATATATATACACACATATATGTGCATATATATATATATATATATATACACATACATACATATTTATATATACATATATTTTTATATATACATATAGATGTATGTATGTAAATATTTGTGTATATATATCAATACATATATATATATATGTATATATATACATACATATATATACGTACATATCTATGTATATATTTACACACATACATATATATATATATATATATATATATATATATATATATATATATA
>NC_068981.1:99960264-99977764 GCF_001194135.2 Octopus bimaculoides | reverse complement strand
AAACCAGAGTTAAGTACTGGCCTTTAAAAAACCCCTTTGGGCTTAGGAGAATTTTGATTTTCAGATAAGCGCAAATGCTGTGAATATATGAATCAGACACTAAGACACATGTGCACATACAAACAAACACTCATGCACTCTGTAATCATGTAGCATGAGTCCTGGAACAGAAGACATTAAATATTCATTTACATCAGGAGTGGTTGTGTGATTAAGAAGCTTGCTTCCCAACCATGTGGTCTTAGGTTCAGTCTCACTGTGCAGCATGTTAGACAAGTGTCTTCTGCTATAGCCCCAGACCAACTGGAAACTGAAAGAAGCATGTCATATATACATATATATATATGTGTGTGTGTGTGTGTGTGTGTGTGTGTGTGTGTGTGTCGTTGGTTATGACCAGTCAGAAAGTTACCCTTGATTTCACTAGCAATATAGGTGACTCATCAGACCTGCTGGCCAGAAGCACATAACCTTTTTACTAATGGGGGTAAAAATACAATCTTGGGATTTTGTTCCACTAGGGTTTGCAGGACATCCTCATCAAACTCTACAGTTCTTCCAGGATGAGGCTCATCTTTTAAGCTGTAGTTTCCAGTTTGAAATTTCTGGAACTGCCATTGACACTGGCTTACACTTATTGTCCAATCCCCCTCACACTTTCCATTGCGTTTTTGCCTTTATTGAACTCATAAAACAAAATATGCCAAATATGCTTCTTTGTCACTTCCATTATAACTTTGAAAAAATAGCTGTGAAAATCAAACTGCACTCTTCAAAACTTGCACTAAGAATAAGGACAAGGTAAAATTACTACCTGCTTTTATAGCAAGTTGATGCAGTTTATCCCATCCTCCTCCAACTTTTAGTTCATGCAATTGAAAAAATGCATTATTTGTGTGTGTGTGTGTGTGTGTGTGTGTGTGTGTGTGTGTGTGTGTGTGTGTGTGTGTATGCATGTCTCATTGTGTTCTTATATTTGTTCCCCACCACCACTTGACAACACAACCAGTGTTGTTTATTTACATTCCCATAATTAGTGGTTTGGCAAAAGAAAGTCATAGTATATCAGGCTTTAAAAAATTACTGAGGTCAATATGTTAGCTAAACCCTCCAAAATGGGTTGTACACATGAAATTCTTACTGTTATGCCTTTGGAGTTTGAATAGTATAGTTTCTCCTTCACAGTCAGCTAAACACTGAGTTGAGATATCAACATTTTTCCAAAATTATATTGCTTTGCATCTGTGCATCAGAAAATATAATTTCAACTTGTTAACTAATTTTATCAGACAAAGCAAACTTCATTATCAAGCTTCCATTGAAATAACCTGTTTTTTCTGACCAGATTTTCAACTGATTTCTTTTTCAACTTTGCTGATAATTTCAAATAATAGCAGTATTGAGACAACAGAATATCAGAGCAGATGCTTTACTATAGTGAGTTTGTTACTACACTGCTCTGATTTCAAATATGATCATTGACTACTCTCTTGCAAAAATTGGTCTTCTTTTGACTCAAAAGGTAGTGTAATTTAAAATATGATCATCAAAAAAACTACCCCATTTTGAAATTCTGTTTGATTAAGAATGTGTCTACGTAAATGGAAAATGGAGTAATTTTTACTTAAACCTGAACTAATTCAGGCAGAAGCGTAGCTGTGCAGTAAGAAGCTTGCTTCCCAACCACATGATTTGAAATTGTGCAACTGTGTGGCACCTTGGGCAAGTGTCTTCTATAGCTTCTGGCCAACCAAAGCCATGTGAGTGGATTAGGTAGGCAGAAACTGAAAGAAACCCGTCATATATATGTGCGGCACATAAAAAAGCACTGTTTGGATGTTGGGCCTCATGGAGGCAGTGACAAGTGGCCAAGACCTTTGGGGATATACCGTGCTTGTGTAGACCTGTCAAGCCAAGTGAGATCATGGTCATGATTGATACCAGTGTCACATCAATGGCACAAAAAAAGCATCCACTACACTCTTGAAGTTGTTAGTGTTAGGAAGGGCATTTAGCTGTAGGAACCTTGCCAAATCAGATTGGGACCTGGTGCAGCTCCCTGGATTACCAGTTTGCAGTCAAACCATCCAACTCATGCCAGCATGGAAAGTGGCCATTAAATGATGATGATATATATATATATATATATATATGTGTCTGTGTGTGTCTTTGTATTTATGTTTGTTCTCCCCACCACCACCACACTTGACAACCGGCGCTCTTGTGTTTATATCCCCATAACTTAGCAGTTTGGCAAAAGAGACTGATAGAATAAGTACCAGGCTTTTAAAAAAATAAGTACTGGGGTCAATACATTCAACTAAAAATTCTTCAAGGTGGTGCCTCAGCATGGCCGTAGTCTAATGACTGAAACAAGTAAAAGATGAAAGATAATTATTTGTTTCAGAGGCCACTATATTGTGATCTAACCTGCTAGAAATAGCAGCCAAATCTCTCTCAAAATCACATCCTTATTATCCTAAAAAGGGAAAATCATATTCGATAATATAATCCCAAATATACTGTGTCTGAAAAAACATGACAGAACAATCATGACTGAAATGCGTTTGATCATAGGTTGGTTCAAAGATGGCTTATGCGAAGCTATACAACTTCAGTTTGATTTACTATTTATCATCACACTACAATCAGTCATTGCATCAAGAAGATTTTATGGTTAATAATTCTCAGTTAGCCCCTCTCTCTATCCCGAAGGTTAGATAAAAGTTATGGTTTTGCTTGAAATATTACTAATGATAGAGAAGAGATATAGTTAGTAAGTATTCCAGATGGATGCGAAACTGAGTAAGGATTGCAGAAACTGTTTATTATGATGTAATTTGGGATGTGAAAGTCATAACGCGAGTGTTGAGATGAAAGAAAGGATTATGTGAGCGCTGTATAGAGTCAGCAATTTCAGAGTAGCAGAACCATTGTTGCAGCAGTAATTGTTAAGAGAAGGAAAATGGATTATTTTATTGGCAAACGAGTTAGAAGAAAGTCTTCTGCATTGTATATATTCAATGAAAACAGAAAGGGATAGAAGAAAGGTAGCTGGATTATCAGACAGTTTCTGAGAGGTTTTAATCAAACTTAGTCAACATATAGGTGCAGGAGTGGCTGTGTGGTAAGTAGCTTGCTTACGAACCGCATGGTTCCGGGTTCACTCCCACTGTGAGGCATCTTGGGCGAGTGTCTTCTACTATAGCCTCGGGCCAACCAAAGCTTTGTGAGTGGATTTGGTAGATGGAAACTGAAAGAAGCTCATCGTATATATGTATATATATATATGTATGTATGTGTGTGTATATGTTTATGTGTCTGTATTTGTCCTCCCCCCACGAACAACGCTTGACAACCGATGCTGGTGTGTTGCATCCCCATAACTTAGCAGTTCTGCAAAAAGTGTCCGATAGAATAAGTACTAGGCTTACAAAGAATAAGTCCTGGGGTCGATTTGCTCGACTAAAGGCGGTGCTCCAGCATGGCCACAGTCAAATGACTGAAACAAGTAAAAGAGTAAAAGAGTATATTAAAATCAACATATTAAAATAGAGCAACTAGAAATCAGTTGCTAAATATATATAATTAGCAGAGGGAGCTCCTACGAGAAATAAAAAACTGTAGGATCTGGGAGAATTAACACTGATGTTGATTTCTATAATGTTCTTTATAATGTACACAAATTTTTGTGAGACACAACATGTGAAGTTAAGATACTGGACTATTAATTACAAAGACATGGGCTGAAACCATACAGTTACATGTTATACTGTGTCTTCATGCTAGACACATAGTTATGTTTCTCAAGTGACAAATGGGTTTTGCGTATATATCTCATTTGAGTGATAATCAGTAGGAACTGAAAAATTGTATAAATGTTCAGTTTTAAAAATTTTTATGTTAAACTCCATTCTACCTATTTTATCATGAGTAAATGAACATATAATTTCAAAACTTCTTGAATAAATTTCAGCTTCAGTTCTATATTTAAGAGATGAGAAATTATGTACATTATTTACTTTATTTACATTTGACAGATATTTGTCCTCATCTTGTTTGTTGTTAACACAATGTTTCAGCTGATATACCCTCCAGCCTTCATCAGGTGTCTTGGGGAAATTTTGAACCTGGGTTCTCATTCCTAAGGTATTTTTTGATGTTGTTATTATTATTATTATCATTATTCAGGTCACTGCCTGGAATCGAACTCGGAATCTTGGGGTTAGTAGCCCACACTCTTAACCACTACGCCACATGCCCAAGATTCCGAGTTCGATTCCAGGCAGTGACCTGAATAATGATAATAATAATAATAATAACAACATCGAAAAATACCTTAGGAATGAGAACCCTGGTTCGAAATTTCCCCAATACACCTGATGAAGGCTGGAGGGTATATCAGCCGAAACATTGTGTTAACAATAAACAAGATGAGGACAAATATTATTCAAATGTAAATAATGTAAATTTCAGCCTCTTTAATCTAAATTGATTCTCCTGACTATTGTTCTAGTTAATTATGGATTCACTCTATTGTTGGACTGACTTCAATTAGTCAGATTTTCTGTTGCCCAAATAGGTAATGGTCCTTAAGAGTTTACTGTTTTTTCTGGTTAAGGGAACTGGCGTGAACTTCCAAGAGATGTATTGCTGAGTACAAAAGTGATGTGGTAATACTAATACCAGTTTAATGAGTTGCTATTTAAACAAAGAGTTTTGTATGGATGTGTGTGTGTGTGTGTGTGTGCATACGCACATGTATTATTTCTGTAAAGTGAGATGTGCTCACAATGTCTTGTAGCTAGTTATTCTTTGTGATCTAACTGAAGTAAACCAAGAGGAATTACTGATACAAGCCTGTATGATATAATGTGCCTGCTCAGAAAATGCAGTCAAATCTTCCTCTAGAATAGCATGATCACAATAAAAACGGCTCAGAAAATGTAGTCAAATCTTCCTCTAGAATAGCATGATCATAGTTTTCTAGGGACATTTTTTTAACTTGTGTTGTCTGAAAGATCAAAAAGTGCCCATGGCCTGTGCAGGCTGTTGAAATTGATGCTGTTAGTGATCTGTTTAAAATGTTGCAAGATGACATCTGCAGGAAAGAAGACATAAGGAAGAGGAAATTCCAGAGGCCATTGATCTGGAAGGGAATGACTAGTTGTAATGGTTAGTGTAAAGCCTGAGTGTGTGGAAGGAGGGTAGTTGGATGCCCATGGGTGATGAAAGAAAAAAATACAAAGAAGTCAGTGGTATCTGAGTGGAGGGGCACAAAACCAACCAGCTCTAAAGAACAGAGGTTATCATAGAGTGGTTGAAAAGCAGAGCTAGCAGAGAGCACATAGGACTACATCTGGAAATGTAGAAGAAATGCATTGATTATTGATTTTTTGCCTTCAATTAACTAATACTTAGCAGTGGTATCTTTGTTAAATCGGGATTGCGAACATTATATTATAATAAAGCTATCAAATTCATATGAAGTTTTCTAGAGTGTAACTGCCAAATCTCCCTCAGAAACATTAGAACATCTGTAAATCGTGGATCTTGAGGTGCCAAATTTTAAAACAGTATATCTTGTAGGAAATAGCTATAGCTAAAACACCACAGTACAAAGAAGTATAACTACAAACCAGATATATCTGCACAAACAGAGTATTTACTTGAATATGTACATGTCATATTTTCCAGTAGAAATAATTTGGATTATTAATCACACAAAATCTGAGAAAGTTGAGGTAAGACTCATACTGAGTCTTTGTGAACAGAAACATCTTGTGCAAGCAAACTCTTGAAAATATTGATACAATTCAAAACATTTTTTTTACATTCAAGCTTTTACTAAGAAGCTGATATAATCTTTAATCAGGCTTTGATTTTATTTTTTCAGTACTGGTTTATTGCAATGAGACTAATCTAATAATTATGTTTAAATATTTCTAATTTTTCTCATTTTATTTTTTCAACAAAATTTGTCTTTCAGGAATTGAGCAACAATTGCAGAATTCACAATTTATTTAATCTGAAAGAAAACAAAACATGATACTATTTTCCTGATCATTCTAAAAAAAAAAAATTCTATAAAAAAAATTGTGATTAGCTCAAATCTATAATCTTAATCTTACAAAATGATAACATCATATCTTTGCTATTTTTTAGAAAAAGAAATGTCTTTTTGTTTTTTCGTTCTTTTAATGGAAAGCATCCAAATGATGCAGCATTTTCCATTAAGATATTTGAGAGATATCAAGATAAAAGCTGTTATCAAACTGTATGACAGAAACAATGTTATATGAAAATTCCTTTTCCTTAGCTTCAATTTTCTTCTTTCATTAGAATGTAAAGAACAAATCAGATATTTAGCTGCATACTTTCTTCCATCCTTTCCTTACTCAGTTTTCATCTTCTCTTTCTCCTATTCTCTCTCATCCATCTATTTGTTCATTTTCTTTTTTACACATACATTTTTCTTCTCCCAATTTTCATTCATTCATTCATTCTTCTTCTTCTTTTTCTTCTTCTTCTTCTTCTTCTTCTTCTTCTTCTTCTTCTTCTTCTTCTTCTTCTTCTTCTTCTTCTTCTTCTTCCAGGCTATAATATGCTTTTCTTTATCTCTCACTTTCTCTCTTTCTGTTACTACCCCACAAAACACATTACATAAACTGATAAAGCTTCAAATTTTTGTGAATAAAAAAAAGTACAAAATTTTTCTCCTCATACAATTGATAAAAATGGTACAAGTCATAAAGTTCACTCATAACCTTCAGTCATAATATGACATTCAACAGACATATAACCATGCACACACACACACACACACACATATAGTCATTGAGGGATACTACTTACCCACTACAATATTTCCATATATTTCACACTTCTTGCACTATTTCTTAATATAGTGTGATGATATTTCAGCATACATTTATTCTATAAAATCATATTCAAAGTTTTGTTGTTATTATCTTTAGCTCATCTTCTTCGACTACCAATACATACACATACATTTTTCTCCCTCGTTCACTCTCCTTTCTCCCCACCCCAGTTCTCATTTCCTTTGTTGTGTGATAAGTTTCTCTCTGTCTTGTCTTTTAAGACACGCATCTCACTGACCTTTTCATACTTATATACTCACTGTATTGTATCTTTAGATAGCCTGTATTTTCTTTTCTGCACCCACTCACCCTCTCTCCCCAACTAATTATGCACATGCACTTGCATATATATAGCTTCTGAAGTAATATGTATATGGTGAAGATTGACTACCTATTATAGTTTGAATATATGAGTTCTCTGTAGTTGTTGATATCAAAAATGTTTTAATGGATCTTATAGATAGAAATGTTATGATCTTCAGACACGTAGAAGCCAAAATGAATAAGGGATAATATATTGAAGTCTGTATCTTCTGCATATCCATTCACACACACACACATACAAACACACACACACATTTAGTGTATGTTAATATTTAGACGTTGTAGCCATGCTGTGAAAGCATTGCTGACCAGTAGTCTAGTAAGGTGGTAGCAGTGATGGAAAGAAAAGAGGTTTGTTAAGCATCAATTCCAGATTCTGTAGCATTAAGTAAGTAAGAGATAAAAATGTCTTCACATAGGATAACTAATCTATGGCAGTTAGCTTTCTTAGATTCTTGTATCTATTTTTCCATTGACATGAACCGAGGCATGTAGAATGAAGTATTCTGTTCTAGAAACACAATTCCTGCATTAGATATTGATACAACAATGATGATGATGGTGGCAGTGGTACCAGTGCTTCCCATGAATTGGTAATTCAGGGTTTTATTGACATTATATCTTAACACGCACATAAATGCATGCATGCATACATACATAAACACATGTACACAAACATACATACATACATTGATACAAATACACATTGCAAAAGTTTATTGTCTAAATACTTCCCTAATTATCAACATCGTCATTATTATTATTATTATTATTATTATTATTATTATTGCAACATTTTTTTTTAACCTTTCGTCAAGGGTTAGAGAGATCAGCTATATGGCCAGCTCAGATCTGCCTGTGTTGTGTGATCTGTGTGACCCAGTAGCAATAACCTCTTATGGACATCTCACATCCCTTATATTTACTTCAAAATTTTTTGCTTATCCCCCTCCTAACATTCACTTACATGTGTCTGTGTAGACATAACCTTATATACAAACATGTGTATGCATATATATACATGCACACTAAAACAAACACAAAATGCACATATATATATATGATATCAACACATTACATACGTTCTTTATCCTTTTTACATGGGCCATACTGGGCACTACTTCAAAGTGTTTTAGTCAATTATATCAACCCAAGTAGTCATTTTATCTTTTATCTTGTTTCAGTCACTAGATTGGGCTATACTGGGGTACCACATTGAAGAATTTTAGTCTAATGAACCAACCCCAGTACTTATTTTTTTAAAGCCTGATATTTATTCTTTTTATCTCTTTTGTCAAATTGCTAAGTTACAGGGATGTAAATACACCAACATCTATTGTCAAGTGATGGTGGAGGACAAACATAAAGAGACACACACACCTATATACATATGACAAACTTCTTTCAGTTTCCATCTACCAAATCCACTCACAAGGCTTTGGTCAGCCACTGCATGGCCTTAAGTGCCATGCAGTGTGACTTAACCTGGAGTCATGTGGTTAGGAAGCAAACCTCTTAACATACAACCACACCTGTGCCTATTTTATTGATCTTTATTTATCAAATAACCAAGTTTACCAGTTTGTCCTTTTAGAGAGTTACTTTCTGTATGAATTTAAATATGGCAAGCTATTTACATCAGTATTCACACACACACACACACACACACACACACACACACACACACACACACACACACACACACACACACACACACACACACACACACTTCTATGTGGCAGCTTCTGCACAGTTTTTGTCCATCACATTTCGCTCACAAGATATTTGTTAACTTGAGACTCTTGGAGAAGATACTTGTCCAACTTATACAATGGGGTCAAATATGGAATGGTGTGGATGGGTATCAAATTTAATCGTACAACCATGCTTACCCCCCTATTTTAATTATGTAATAATCATCTTTTCTGTTATAGGCACATGCCTTGAAACTTTGAGGTAGGGGACTAGTCAATTACATTGGCCCCCTGATCTCAGTGGTGTTTGAGCTCTGAATGGAAAGTCAGAAGAAGAGCTGCTTAGTATTTTGTCTGGCATAGAAACAGTTCTGCCAGATCTGTAACGTTTAAGATATATATGCTCTTACTTGGTTTTATCTGTTATTTCTTTATTCTGTGTTTTTGAATATTTGAATATGTTCTTTGAATTATATGGTAAATAGTTCAGCTTCTTCAAAACATTCTTTACTCTGCTTTCTTTTTGTTTTTCTTCTTTTACATTTGATAGTTGAAAGGAGGCTTTATAGTAAAATGCAAATCCAGTCCATACAGCCAGTAGCTTAACAGTTAAATGTATGACTAGACATGCGATGGTGTGGAAACCTTCAAATGTAAAATAAAAATAAATAGATTAAATAAAATAAATAAAACAATAAATAAAACCTTCAAGTTGTCTCTGAAATGTAAAATATTTATTTTTTTAGTACATGAAGTATTGTGATGTAGAAATCTTAATGGACATTGGACTGTCCAACACCAATGTTGACAGAAATCATCCAATATCAAACAGCATTTATAGTGAGTCTCATCTATAGATTTTCTTTTAATACATAGTATTAGTTTCTTCTGACTACACACAGTGCTCTATAGTTTAGAGGAAGGGATGTAAACAACATTTCCGTAGGATATTAGTTACATATATGAAGTGAAATGACTTTGAGACTTGAAATTGCATTGCTAATTCACCATATGAGAAGTTTACCTCTGCTCTGTGATGCTAACCACTGAAATATGTGGTATTGCTTTCTTACATAGACACAAAACCATATTCTTTAGAGGTAGTATATAGTCAGTACTTGACTGGTTAACCGTCAATATGAGGAATCAGTAAAGCAATGAGCTGGCAGAATCATTACCACACTGGGCAAAATGCTTAGCAGCATTTTGTCCATCTTAACATTCTGAGTTCAGATTCCACTGAGGTTGACCTTGCTTTTCATCCTTTTAGTGTTGATAAAATAAGTACCAGTTGAGCACTGAGGTTAATTACCTTGTACCAAAATTTGAAACCAGTATGAGAAATCAATCAAATACTGACTATAAGGCCATAATTTGTGAAAGTGAACAGTTGATTGAATTAAATAAACATATTACTGGTGCTTATTTTATTGACTCTGAGCAGGTGTTGACCATAGTTATATCTAAAAGCAATGAAAAAAGACAACTAATAATCTCTTTATTATTATATTAAATGTCATAGGACATTTAATTTGACTTGTTACCATTTCTGTCATCCCATATACTTTTGAATATACAATATTAAATTTATTTCCCATTATGTATATTTAATACCTTATAGGCATTCTGTTAGGTTGTCTTGTACAATATAACTTAGCATAATTTTATTTATTTGTTTACTTATTTATTTATATGGTTTTATTGGCATATTCAAGAAGAGTTGTTGCTTATAGCCTAAATAAGAATGTTTCTTAAGATATAAAAAAAAGGAACATATAAACAGCACTGACACAGCTGGTAAGGTTTCTTGAAGATTAGGGGATTGTGTGTATGTATGCGAAACACCAGTATTTCACAGGGTGGTATTCCACAAAATGAAAAATCACATGTAATGTTTACTTCAGGGTTAATGAAGAGAATTTAGGATGCAGATGGCAAGAAATTGTGTGTCAGATACAATAGATGACTGATACATGTAGAATTAGCAAACAGTCAATGTTCTGTGTTGAGAATTGTGCAGCTCCTTAACCTACTGTTCCTGTTCTTCATACATATTTGACAACTTTTCCTATATTTCTTTCTGTCTTTAATCCTTCAAGACTCATTTTTGTTTTTATACATTTCTATCTCCTTTTTTATTAAAATCAAATTCTTATATCCAAAACCATGATCTTCTCATGCTATATATTCCCCAGTCTTTACTTACTTCATATAATACACAACTATTTTTACTCCATTATTTTGCTTTGTTTTTACTTTTTACATTTTATGCACATAATGGAAAAAATAATGTAGTTATTTCAAATTTTTGACTAATTCAGTATATTCTCTCCTTCTCCCAAGACATATTATTTGATACTTCACTATTTGAGAAATATATTTTTATCATCATCATCATCTATTTTTGTTAGCTAACATAGGTTGGATGCATCTGCTACATAACACTGCTCTAACATATACTTAATTCTATTTTGAACATTAATCTGAAAGTTTTGATATGGAATTAAACTTTGAATAAAGCATGTACGTATGTTGGAGTACAACTTTTCATTGATCTTCATTGTTTGCTCTTTTTGCTTAACACTTTACACATATAGTTAAGAAAGCATCAGTATTTATATCAAAAGATGGGTGGCAAATCATCACCAGTGTATATATTTTTCACTATTTATTTGCATTCCTCCATGTGTTTGACTCTCTCACAGTTTATTTTGCCTTTCATGCTTCTGATGGTAATGGTAAAAAAGCACCAGTACTATACTAGATTCTTTCATGATGCTATCATTCCCATTCAAAAACTGACCCCTTGAAAACTCAATGAAACTCAGTATTTGTGTAAAATAAAATAGTTTCATAGCTTTTAGGATATTATTTCTGACTTTGGTCTGACAATTTCAGGTTACATATTGAGCAGAGATGGTAATTCATCTCTGCATGAGATTTCATCAACTTAATCTCTTTGCCATTAATCATTCTGATATTCCAAACATAGTCTTTGTAGTAGTACAGCTGCTATAAATAACAGCCAAATACCATTTAGTCATATCCTACAATATTAAAAAGAGGACACATTGAATTGTGTGCTCGAGCGAGATCGTTGCCAGTGCCCCTGGACTGGCTTGTACGGGTGGCACATAAAAGACACCATTTCGAGCGTGGCCGTTTTCGTGCGGGTGACACGTAAAAGCACCCACTACACTCTCTGAGTGGTTGGCGTTAGGAAGGGCATCCAGCTGTAGAAACTCTGCCAAATCAGACTGGAGCCTGGTGTTGCCATCCGGTTTCACCAGTCCTCAGTCAAATCGTCCAACCCATGCTAGCATGGAAAGCGGACGTTAAACGATGATGATGATGATGATGATGATGAAGTGTGTGCATGTGCGGGAGATGAGGTAGTCAAAACTGAACTGAAATTTTTTTGATTATATGTCTGTTTGATTAGAGCCAACCAGGTGCTACATTTTATCTTGTTATAGCTCTTGGTTAGTCAAGAAAATTCTGTTAAAACAAGTCAATGATGATATTAATTAAGAAAACTTTACAGAAAGATTTGTTATATCATTATAGAACATTTTGACTTGCCAGTTTCTCTGCAAATGAAGTTACTATTGAGTTCCATCAAATTTAAACATTTTCT
This sequence comes from Octopus bimaculoides, assembly GCF_001194135.2. NCBI lineage: Eukaryota > Metazoa > Mollusca > Cephalopoda > Octopoda > Octopodidae > Octopus > Octopus bimaculoides. The sequence goes on along the minus strand of NC_068981.1, from coordinate 99,965,228 downwards.
AAAAAATTCTTGCTGTAATTAACACAAATTTTAGAGACATTGACCTGAAATATATTAGTTTATAGAAATCTATCTCAGAAAATGTGACTAATATTGTCTGATTGATTAAATTGATACCGTGAGAATTATTTAGTAGGTGTAGTGAGTTCACTTCCTTTAACATTCAGATTATTTTGTGAAATGTAATGCTTATTGATTCACAGTGTTTTGAATTAATCCTGAATTACCTTGTAGATTCAAAATTTTGATAATGTGGTTGCTTATTTTTAGAATGACATTATGTAGGGTAGGTTTGAGAGGCTGAATTTGGCCAGTTTGAGCATAATACAGGTGGAGTACTTGGTCCTGATATGGCTAAAGGTTTAATGAAGTCTCTACATAGATGTTTCTCAATGAGTCTTTAGCATGGGAAGGATGAAAACGAAACCAATACATAATCTTGGATAGGTCGTTTCTGAGTTCATTGATTAACTTGGTAAACTTAACCTTCCATATTACATAATTCTCTTGACTTCCCAGTCATTATAGTGTAAAGTAATCTTCTGTTTGTTTCACTTAGGAATATTTCATTTAACATTCGATAGGAATATTTCATTTAACATTTGATACTGATTAGTGATGTAAATGGGTTTGGGGACCTAGTTATATGGTAGGCTGTACTTAGGATCTATGTTCAGAGATCACAGACGGTATCTGTCATGGATAAGAAAAGTAACTATGAAGCTGGGGTTTTGGAAAAGTTAGTGGCCACTTCAATCCCTTAATTTACAGAATGTAGAACAACTATTATTGTAGAGCATATTAATTATTCTATGTATTTATTATGAGAACAGAATAAAATATGCAATCATAATTAATAAAAATAAGCTAGTAAAAATTTTATTCGTAAAGACCTGATAAAGGGTGTTCAATTATATGTTTCCCTTAGTAGCCACTGAGCATATAAAACATCTTGAAATTAAGAATTAAGTTTATGCAGTATCCCTGCTTAGGCCCAATTTCCAACACTGAACATTCCCAGTATGTTAGGCTATAGTGTTTTTCATATTGCTCTTTCTGGTGTCAGTATTATTTAAGTTTGATGTATTTATTTTCATTTATGCCAAAAGCAATATAATGAAGTAAATATAAAATAAATTCTGCCTTTCTTTGGATTACTTAATTGAGATTGGATTAAGATATTAGACAGAATCTGTGTCAACATTAATGCTCTCCATTCTTCTACATTGAAACAAAATATAACTTTAAGAAGTTATATTTTTCATAGCAGAAGCAGCTGCAGGATATGATTTAACTTTGATCTTTTAATTTTCTCTTTTAACTAATAGATTCCGTAAAATAAAACAAAATCTATAATGTAATTTATGGGAGTTAGTGTCTTGGTATCAAATCAGTCAATATCACTAGACTGTAAAAATAGGAGAAAAAAAAAATAACTGTCTAGAGAAGATTATCTTGAACAACAGCTTTGTAATATTTCTATAGCTATGTCTAGATTATTTTTTTTTCCACTTTTTTTTAATATCAGTAATTTTATATCTTCAATATTCTTACATTCTTTTTTTTTTTTTGATTATAAAGAATTTTCAAACAGAATCTTACATAAAGACCATACCATTCTTTCAAAGTGAAAATATATGTGTGTGTGTGTGTGTGTGTATATATATATATATATATATATATATGAGAGAGAAAGAGAGAGAGAGAGGGAGAATATAATATAATACAAGAAGATTCTCAGGGTAATAATAATAATGTCCACTTTTCTGAGCAGGAATGAGATGGAGAGAGTTTGCCATAAAACATTTAGTCATAAATATGCAGATGAATATCTATATACCCCATGTATTCCTGAATCAAAACCAAGAGCCAGTTTTCATTACAGACTACTATGATGTTTAATGTGCAAACCAAGAATACATATAGGTATGGATAATATGTGTTTGCATATATATACGCATATATGCAAAGGGTAGGAGTACATCAAAAGGTGTATATTAGATGCAGATATATTAACGCTCCTACCAGATCAAATACTTAAAAATCCAACATCAAATGATGGGAGACATAATCCAGGTAAACATGAGTTGGCTATAGGAAATGCATTAGTTGAGCTAATGAAAGTAGCTAATATGCATATATATGTGTGTGTGTGTATATATAAATATGTGTAAGCTTCCATCAATCTAGTTTGGTCGCTAATCTTTACCATATTCCACACTTGGGGAAAAAGACACTATGCAGTTATTTCAGCCACTAGTAATGGCAACCAAATTCCCATGTTTCCATGAAATCACATCCTACTGATTTGCAGGAACATGGATTACATGATTCTAGGAAGCTTTTTGAATGTGTGTGTAAAACTCAGTTCCAGGGGATCAAATGACCAAATACAGGTGTTATTACCCCACAACACCCTTACCCTTCACTTGTATGAAACATATATGTACAGCTCAGGTGTGATATTATGTACCCTGCTGAAAGTGTTGCATGACCTTAAGCTAGGTAGGTAGGTTTGCTGCATGTATTTTGTTGTTTCGAGCTAAAACACACCTTACATTGTTTCAATTCATTTAATGTTGGAAATAGCTATTAATATATTAAATCTTTTGAGAATGTTACCTGCTATAGACAGGCATCTTATTGAAGATAAAGTCCATTCCTAGTTTACATAAAAATATGAAATCAGTGCAAAGCTCTACAGCCCATTATAATCCCATCAGTACTTAAGAGGCAAACTGCTACAGGTTAAATCCTGAGGTTGTCAGATTATAAAGCTGTCCCTTTTATCTTTATTATAATATTATCTATTAGCTTTTTTCCATGTCATGCAAATTGCTATACTTAATTTCAGATATTGGCTGTTCTTCCAATGTATATAATGACCTAAGCTTATTTTTTGTATCTGATGTATTTACCAAGGGCAAGTGTCTTCTGCTATAGCTCCAGGCCAACCAAAGCCTTGAGAGTGGATTGGTAGACAGAATATGAAAGAAGCCTATCACACGTGTATGTTTGTGTTTGTATACATATATATATATATATATATATATATATATATATATATATATATATATATATATATATATATGTATGTATGTGTGTGTGTATGTGTGTCTTTGCTTTTGGCCTCTTACCACCACTTGAGAGCAGGTGTTAGTTTATGTGCTTGTAACTGAGCATTTCAGTAATAGAAACCTATAGAATAAGTACTCAACTTTAAAAAAAATAAGTACTAGGTTCAATTTATTTGACTAAAACCCTTCAAGGTGGGACACTAGTGTAGCAGAGGTCCAATGGCTGAAATAATTTAAAGAAAAGGAAACTTACATTTTCTCAGTTCTGAGAACACCTGTTTATCAAATGTAGTTTTTAAAGTATCTAGTTTGTTTTAGTTTTATTATTTTCTTCTGTAATTAGATCACACTCTAGAAGAACTATTTTCTTCCGTTTAGGTAAATGAATTAGTATTTCATGGGCCTTTTCATTCTTGATATTGTATTCAAAGAACATAGGAATAAGTTCTTTCTGGTATTTGTTCTAGCTTTTTTTACATTCTGAGTTCAAATCTCACCAAATTTAACTTTGCTCCTCATCCTTTCATGGTCAATAAAATAAGGTACCCGTCAAGTATTGGTGTTGATATAATTAACTAACCCCCATATCCTCAAAATTGTAGGCCTTGTACTTAAATTAGAAACTAATATTATTAATTCTCCTGCACTACCAAAGACTGAGGGTTTGCAATCACATGTACCATAATTATTCCAAGTAACATCTGTTAATTCATATCCCAGTCCTCCGTTTGATATATTTAGGCAATGTAAAGTGAAAACAACATGCCTTTATGCCAAAATAAGAAGGAAATATTGTGAGAAATTCCAAATGTCTGAATGAATAAAGTGTCATTGCCTACTACCAACTAATAGTAATGCAGTTAAAAGATGCAATAACTTAACTGTTGACCATACAGTAACAATGACCAAATGTCCTTCGTGTGAAGACAGTGCTTAAATACCTAACATATAAAGGAAGAGGTCAACTGTCCATCATACAATGGTAATTATCAAAATACCAATGAAGTAGTGTGAAAGTGTTCCATAGTAATTAATCTATAGATCAGGTACAAGAATATGATTTCGGCATATAAAAGAAGGAAATACATTAATTAGGTAGAAGTCTTACAGGAATGAGGTTATTCTAAATTAAACTATAATTTATGGTATTCTAAGTTCTTTAATCATTTTAATTTTGTATTTTTATTCACCTTACTTCTGTTAATTTATTATCATTATTATTTTCTTTTATTGTAAAGGTAATTACTTAAATAATTTCTGATTTATAGGATTTTAATGGAAATGGTTCCATGTAGGTTAACTGAAATCTGCTTGGCATTGAATATTGAGCAACAGCCTCTGGGTAAATTCTGGAACAGTGTGAAAAAATACCACATTGCATATGTAATCTTAGAATGTTTAAAATCAGTTGAGAGTCTATAGATGATGAAGGGTGACTGGTAATGGTTTATTGTTTATTTTGATTTCTTTACTATAAGAACAGCACCTCTAGGATAAATAGCTACATAAGTTAAAAATAGAAAAATAAAAAAAAAATGTTTGTTCCATTAGAGAGACAAATAATTGTTCTTACGTTTCCTAAGTCACATTTAATTTGATAACCAAAGAATTTGACTAGAACTAATGGCAGTTATTTGTGACAAGCAATCAATTTCTTGTGAATACATTTTCCAAAAGCCTTGATAAAGTTGAAACCATTCTAGGTCATAATAAATATTTCTTCTGTAGCAGTTTGGAAAGGATAAACCTATCACTACATTGTACATTAGCCTGTATATAGAAATACTTCACTGACAGGTGTCACATTGAAAATGTTAAACCTGTTTCTATAACACATACTACATGATGTATATATATATATATATATATATATATATATATATATAT
>NC_068981.1:99946313-99959418 GCF_001194135.2 Octopus bimaculoides | reverse complement strand
CCTCAATAAGTCTTCGCAAGCAAAGTTTATTGTCCATTGAATGAGGAGTACTCATAAGTGGGCTGGTTACACCCCACATTTGGATGTGCTTTTAATGTTCCACTGGCATGAGTGCCAATCAGGCAGTACTGTCATCGGCCACATCAGTGATTTTGATTTTGATTTCACTTGCCTCAATAGGTCTTCGCAAGCAAAGTTTACTGTCCAATGAATGAGGAGTATTCATAAGTGGGCTGTTTACACCCACTGGCATAGGCCATGGGCTATGGTCTCACTTGGCTTGTCGGGTCTTCTCAAGCACAGCATATTTCCAAAGGTCTCGGTCACTAGTCATTGCCTCGGTAAGGCCCAATGTTCAAAGTTCATGCTTCACCACCCCATCCCAGGTTTTCCTGGGTCTACCTCTTCTACAGGTTCCCTCAACTGCTAAGGTGTGACACTTTTTCACACAGCTGTCCTCATTCACAACACATGACCATACCAGTGCAGTTGTCTCTCTTGCATACCACATCTGATGCTTCTTAAATCCAACTTTTCTCTCAGGCCGCTTACACTCTGTCATGTATGCACACTAACATTACACGTCCAGCAGAGCATACTGGCTTCATTCCTTGCCAGCTAACGCATGTCCTCAGCAGTCATGGCCCATGTTTCACTACCATGTAGCATGGCTGTTCGTACACATGCATATATGATACTACATGGCTCATTAAAACAAACTCATTATCATGTTTGCACATTGGAAAAGTTAAATTGATTATCATGTAGAATGGTGCCGAAAAGACAAAACTTATTGTATGTTACATAGATTAAATTCATTTCCGCACTTTTGTTTAGATGAATAACTTATGATGAAGATTATATATTCATTGCAATATATTATATTGTAAAAAATATATTATATTGTAAAAAGATAAAGAAACAATCTTTTCTCTGTTGCCCAGTATAATGATAGAGTGATTGGAGTAAAGAAATTATATGACATATTTATCTTAACAGAAAATATGTAACCAGTAAATTATATCAGAGGTAACATTATTTGCTACGAGAGGAGATGGATATTAGTCAGAGTTAGTCACGATACACACAGAAAAGAAAGCAAGAGTTCTCCGTTAAAGAATGAGATAGTGAACATATTACATGTTTATAAAGAAAATAGTACAAATAAATAATGTAATATTTTGATGTCACTGACACAAATGGAATATAAACAAAACCCAATAGCTAACTTCCAGCTTAATCTTTAATATTTCCTCTTATACTGCAGCACATATTTTATATACTACCATGTTTTTGTTGTATTTTATCCGTTGCATTCTATTTAATATACCTTTGCTTCCAATGTTTTGGATGTTTAACATCATTGAATATTTTTAGATTACTTCAATAATTATTTTGAACATATTTCATTGAAATAAATATGTTTAAAAGTAAAGTTTTTTTTTAAATAAAATGTTCTTTATAAAAACAAAAAGCATTTTAAAAATAATTCTGCAGCTTGAAGAAGTTTAATTAAATGGAAAACTTTTTAAGAAATAGTCATAGAATAGTGAACAATTCACGGAAAACATGACACCAGGAAGAGATAAAGAAAGCCAGTTGGTGATGTAATCAATATTGCAAACCACAAAGAACCAACTGTCCACTAAAGAAATGTATTGATTTTTGTTTGTGGATATTTTGGAATCAAAGCAAGAAAAACATGAAGCAATTGTGGGAGGACAGGAAACATACAGTTAAATGTTTTAGCCATTATTATAGATGGCCAAGATGAGGAAAGTGTAGGATTAATTGTGTTACAGTGTTTAGTTTTAACCCTCTCAGTTCCAAGTTCAAACCCAAATGTAGGCGAGTCACCTTTACATTTTACCATAGTAAAATTAATAACACAAGTACCACTATTATACTAGGATCATTTCAGTTGATTATACACTTCAATAATTACTATCAAATTCAATTAAATGAATCATTATTTTTAAGTAAAAGCCAGATATTATCATTGTTGAAATCATTTTCTTTCTTTTGATCATTAGATCAAAGGCATTTTAAAGCAGAATTTTCATATAGAAAAGACAATTACATAATCTGGTTCTGATCTGCAGATGAAGTTATTTCCCTGTATTTCTTAACAAATGCTTTTGATAATGGCATAATCTCTGTCTCACATCTCTATAAATCTGAAGCTTTATTCTTATTTTGTTAAATTTGTACCATGAAGCTCTCCTAAAATATAAACTCTTCCTGAAATATGGTTAAAATTTTCTGGTTGAAACTATTTTTGTTTTCTTACTCCACTAATTACCAAAGTCTTGTTTTAGTGTCCATACTCACATAGTTCGGACAGAATTTGTTAAGGTGGATTTTCTACAAGTGGATGCCCTTCCTGCCACCAACCTTCACCTGTTTCCAAGCAAAATAATATTTCCCCATGACCAGACGTGTTTATATGGAAGATTGGAAATGGACACTACTTGCATTTACAACAACTATGTGAAGTCAATATAAGGAGACAGTAACACACACATGCATGCACACACACAAACACATCCATGCATGTGTGCAACAGGCTTTCTTCAGTTTCTGTCTGCCAAATCCAGCCACAAGGCTTTGATTGACCCAGAGCTATAGTACAAGACACTTGCCAAGGTGTTAGGCAGTAGAACTGAAAGCCATGTGGTTGGGAAGAAACTTCTTACTATATAGTCATGTCTGTGCCTAGACAAATGAGGTTAATGTGGTTGATGTTCTTCATGAATGACTGCAGGAAAAAACATACCACAGGGAGGGAATCTCAGTGAGCTGACATTCTGAGGAGGCAGAATTAGGCATAGTAATCAGTGTAGGGCTTGAGAAGGTGAACACTATGGGTGATGAGAGGAAGATAAACAAGTGAGATGGGTATACAAGACAGAAGTTCCTGGTTAGTTCAGCTCTGGAAGTTAGTTTTATTCTCATTTAAACCTAATCAATACACTTTATTTTACTAATGATTAAGATAGAAAGGATAAACATAGCAATGTTACAGCATGAAACCTTATCACCAACAGTTGGCAAAGAAACCAGTATAGCTCTAAAAATAGTAACCAAATCTCCCTCAAATCACATCTCACTGTCTTAGCAAAAAGGAAGAACAAATTCAATAATGTAGTACTAGATATACTATTTCTGTAAACAAGACTGAGGTCATGGTTGGAGAGTCTTTGCTTGTAGGCCTGATTAATCAAAGCTAAGATATAGCTGAACAACAAGAAATTCATCATAATATATAAAACCTCATGTTTCATCAAAAGTAAATCAGTACTCTTAGCAATTAGTTTTATTATTGATGATTGCCTTTAATTTCATCTGTTATTATAATCCGTATTTTTCCATTGCATCTTATTTCTGCCTATATCTAATATCAGGTTCAGCTCTTGTTGCTATCTCTTACTTTTACCAATATCTCTTTCTTAGTCTTTTTTGTTTTCTTCTGCTTTCTATGATCATAACTAGTCACACCATGTTTGTTGTATTTGCTCTGTTTGTCCATTCTCCCTATATCATACTAGCTCTTCCGTTCTCTCTTTTTCTCTCTGACTTTCTTTCATTCTATCTTTTCCCCATACTTTTCCTACTCTCTCTCTCTTTCTTCCCCCCCCCACAATCCTATTCACTTTCTTGCATAATTTCTCTTTCAAACAACACATTTTTTTTTCCATTTTATTCCTAGGCTTTTCTTTTTGTGTAGCTCTGTATACAATTTATAGTATTTTTATGTGTGGTATATATGGTATGCTATATCAGAAGAATCTTGTGTCTGTGTTTGCATAGTTTAGACACATAGTTTAAGTTTGTGTGTGTGCTGTAAGAGCATATGTGTGATTATGTGCATATATTAAAATCAGGATAAATTTGATGGTAACCACAAACGTTCGCCTGAGGACAATATATTTAATTTGACAGGTTATTAAGAGAAATGATTCCACAAAATGAAACCCAGTCCCAGTAGTCACATGCAAGTTGATTTATTTATAAACCATAAAATGTATCATTCAATTTTTTCAAAAATGCATTCAATTGAGGACTGTAACTAATGCTATCATCTTCCATTTTTTGAGGAAACTATGCTACCAATGTTTTACCTCTCAATGGAGTGAGAATGTCCACTATAATCTGTAGTGGATGTATAGTTAAAAACAGCTGAAGTGTGTTGTAAGAGTGTATGTGTGGATATGTGCATATATGAAAATCAGTCAAAATTTGATGGTAGCTACCTTTGTTTGTCCGAGGACAATATATTTGATAGAACGTTAGAAGAAATGATTCTATGAAATAAAACCCAGTAGTCACAATGTCAGAGCTGTCCAGATGGCAGCGTATTTGTTTTCACAGTGGAGCTTGTTGAATTCTTCAGCTTTGGGCTTAATGTATGCTTCTGTTGCATCATTGTATGTATCAAGTGTAACTTCAGCTGAACTAAGGTTCCTTTCAATATTTCAAGTAGACCAAGATTGATGCATCTGTACTGCTTTCTTCAGATCTTCTTTGGCTTTTGTTGCTATTTCATTGGAAGCAGAGGTTTGTATGTTGCTTCCCTATATCCCTGTTACATGTGGTTAGGGTGTCTTATTCTCATACCTGTCACAAAGAGTGAAGAATCTGTTGCATACTGCAACTGTAGATTTCTTGGACAGGTTAGCCTCATCTGTGAATACAATTTCACTTCTAAGTTAATCGGAAGTGAGATTGATGTTGTGGTGGGGTATTTAATTAAAACAATTAGAATTAAATGGGCATTTACTTGCTGTGTTATAGTTGCAGTAAGGTGTAGTAGAATTATTAGTTAAGTAAGGTTAGTCAATTAGAAAGTGGAGCATGTGTGCTGGGTTAGGGATAATAGACTAAGACTAGTTAACAGTATTTATATTAAAGATATGATAGTATCAGTACTGAGAAGAGAAATTATTCCTTAGGATAGAGTAAAAACGTTGGCAAGAGTGGTATAAACTCTTAAATTTAAGGCGTGATTATGCTAACATACATTTCTTTTACAATTTCTCCTATATTTAGTTCTGGCAATTTTAGGAATTTATCAGACTCAGAATATTCACAAGCTAGGAACTCTTTATAATTGAATTAATTATATTTAAAATTTACTTGTCAACAAAGATATTAGATAATCTAAGTAAATGATTTTAACTATATTATTACTAATACATTTAGGGTGATTGGAAAGCTTATGGATGCATGGTATGGGAAAAATAGACCATTAGAAAGATAAAAGCAACAAAATTTACAACAGAAGTGTTTCTGTCAATAGCAATTGAAAGATTATATTATTTTAAAGAAGTGATTTAGTTTTTTTCTAATTCTGTCTGTTTACTGTAGATTTTTAAGTGTGAGAAGATCATTGCTACTGTACAAACTGCACTTGATCATAATTTCTTTTACATTTGCTTAAGTACAATTCAGCAAAATCAGCCACTTCTGCCCTGTTACCAACTCCAATACTGCATTTTTTAATGTCAATATCTGATTGTTATAATTAATTATTTTTATATATAATTAATTATTTCCTTTTATTTTCTTCTATTCATGGTCTTCATCATTCTGTAAAAAGATATTTTATGTACATACTCAACTCTTAAGCTAACAGTAGGCTTGTGTTCACTTTAATCTTAGTATCTACAACTTCATTTATAATTCTTAGTGACTACATCCACTTTTTTGTTTGCATTTCAATTTATGATGATGATGATGATGAGTGTAAGGTATGCATACATTGTATGTGTATATTTATATGCACACATTTATATATGTGAGGATATGCATGTATCTTGCATTTATCCTTATATGTATGAGTTCATATATATTTCTGTAGTTATCAAATTCAGTATTTTTGGAATGCGTGATATAGTATGTGTGTATGAGTGCCTATGAATGCATATGCATACATAAGTGTGTGTGTATATATGAAGGCCAGTGAATGCATATGGAAATATAAATACGTGTATACATATATATCAATGTATGTTCCTGTGAGTGTGTGTTTGTTAATGTATATGCATATATGTGGAGGCGCAATGGCCCAGTGGTTAGGGTAGCGGACTCACAGTCATAGAATCGCGGTTTCGATTCCCAGACCGGGTGTTGTGAGTGTTTATTGAACAAAAATACCTAAAGCTCCACAAGGCTCCGGCAGGGGATGGTGGCAAACCCTACTGTACTCTTTCACCACAACTTTCTCTCACTTTTCCTGTTTCTGTTGTGCATGTAATTCAAAGGGTCAGCCTTGTCACACTGTGTCACACTGAATATCCCAGAGAACTACGTTAAGGGTACACGTGTCTGTGGAGTGCTCAACCACTTGCACGTTAATTTCACAAGCAGGCTGTTCCGTTGATCGGATCAACTGGAACCCTCGACGTCGTAAGCAACGGAGTGCCAACAAGACGATGCATATATATATATGTGTGTACATGTATGTTTAAATGTGTGTGAGTATAATATATGTGTCTGTGTATATGTACATGGGTGTTTATACGTAAGTTACTATTTAAACTACTTATGTAGAAATTTATCATCTGTACTTAACATCTGTCTATTTCCCATATTTTTCTTTTCTACTTCCCTCATTTGAAATTTTGCCAACCCTTTAATTCAAACTGATGCATATTTGTAGTTGTTACTTCATTTACAAATTTTTTTCTAGGTCTTCCCCTCCTAGTATTGCTATTCTGTGCAAGCTGAATTTCTTTTCTTTAATTTATACTTCTGAGAAAAAAATGAATAAGTATTGAGAAATTGTACAACTGTCAGTTAAGCATTTTTATACACACACATGTATGCATATGTCTATATGTATATATAGTCACAAGCATGGCTGTGTGGTAAGAAGCTCACTTCCCAACCATGTGGTTCCAGGTTCAGTCCCACTGCATGGCACCTTGGGCTCACCAAAGCCTTCTAAGTAGATTTTGTAGATGGAAACTGAAAGAAGCCTGTTAAATATATGTGTGTGTGTATGTTGGTGTTTGTCTCCCCCCCCCCCACACACATCACTGGTGTGTTTGCATCTCCATAACTTGGCAGTTCAGCAAAAGAGACTGATAGAATAAGTGCCTGGCTTTAAAAAAATATAAGTACTGGGATCTATTCGTTTGACTAAAGATTCAAGTCGGTGCCCTAGCATGGCTGCAGTCTAATGACTGAAACAAGTACATGAATAAAAGAAAGAATCTGTGTGTGTGTGTGTGTGTGTGATGATAATCATCATCATTTAACATCTGGTGTCCATGGGTTGGACAGTTTGACCAGGGCTAGCAAGCTGGAAGGCTGCACCAGACTCTAGTCTGATTTGGCATGGCTTCTACGGTTGGGTGTCAACCACTCCGAGAGTGTAATGGGTGCTTATATGTGCCACTGGCACGGGTGCTATTTATGTGACACCAGTATCTGCCCTGACTGTGATTTTACTTGGCTAGATGGGTTTTCTTCTGAAGCACGACATATTAGCAAAGGTCTCGGTCATTGCTTCTGTGAGGCATATATACAAGCTCAGTACCTGGCTTATCTTGGTGTCTTATGTGTTGAAATATCTAGGTTCTAGTGGATCTTGCAACACACACACACATACATATATATACAAGCTCTCTCACACACATACACACATATATTAAAGAGATTTGTTGTGTAATGCTGGAACAATGCAAGAAGGTACAAAGTAAACTACAAAGGGGAAAGGAAAATAAAAGAAAACAAAACAAAGTTGCAGTTGTACCTTGTATTTCTATATTTCTTGAAATATAAAAATATAAAAATACAAGGTAAAACAGCAACTTTTTGTTTTGTTTTCCTTTTTTAAGTTTACTTTGTACCTTTTGACATTGTTCTGGCCATACACACCAAACTCTTTAAAGTAATACTACACAATGCTTCACCAAAACACATTGGACAATATAGTTGTTGATATATAATAGTAGATAGAGATAGAATGGTCATGATTATAGTCTTCCCAGCCAGGACTGTGATGGAGCTAAAAACAATAACTATAAAACATTTTTGTTTTCCCTGGCTATTACCTTTGCGTTGGAGTAAGTTCCATGTGAACATTTACTAATGGAGAGGAATGGGTGTCATACACTCAAATTCATTATTTTTTCCATTTGATGAATTTAATAAAGTTAATTATCTATTGATGAACTGAATTTGAATGCTAAAGTATGAAGTCTAAGGCTATTTCATTCAACGGTCTGTGGACTAATGTCACAACAGTGATTTTTAGCATCCGAATAAACACTATCACAATAAAACTTCATAGTCTTCTGGTGATTTTCTCTTATTTAAATGTCTGAAACTGAAATTGAAACTTTTCATCAATAGCAAATTAATCAATAATGCAGTGCTAAACAGTGAGAAATCAATAAATATGTCAAATATTTCTTAACTTCTGGAACAGTTTTCATTTTGACAGGAAACATAATAGATTCCTGTAATAAAAAGAAAAAATAATGCATTAGCTTGAATATTCTGAATTGATCTGTTCTATTGGTTGTAATATTAAATTATGAGAAAGTGGCTTGAGAAAGCAACCATGCATCAACAATATTGGTAGATGTCTGCTGTAGATACAGCTGTGCTGGTTTGAATGTGTATTGTAAATTGATGATACATGTTGGGTGAACAATTGCTATGATTTGGTGGTAGATACTTATGGTTGAGTTAGCCTGAGGAATGTTTGTGAGAGCATTAGTAAGGACAAACTTCAGAATGTTGCTTAAACTCAGGTCATATCTGATGCAGAAGACTTATGATCAAAGGTATTCCATTTATGACCATCTTATGTTAATTTTTTTTCCAGACACAATGTATTTAGGACCATGTTATCTGATGTTTACTTTCTTTTTAAGATGGTCAGGTATGATATGGTTCCTATTTCTAGCAGATTAAGTGACCTACTGAGGTTTCATTGATTAACTCCAAACTATTCTCTAATGTATAGTAATGCAAATTGAAGATACACAGTAAAATGTTTTAATGCAGGCATATGTGAGTGAGAAAACTATAAGCCCAATATTAAGTACCATGCATATAAAATGCACTTATTCCACCAAAATCAAGATTAAAATTAGAGCATATAATATATGGTATTAGGCTGCAAACTTTTTCCCCACACACTTTTATTAAGAAAAAACAATAATGTTTTAAAGCTTTATTACTTTTTAGATTTAAAAATATATATATATATTAATATATTTTGTATAAGATGAAATATTAGAAGCTAATATATTGGATTTCAGAAGATTAGCTACTGTTGTGGCAGTTGCATAGTATGCTATATTGTATTATAGGTTTTAAAGACAATTTAGCTCCACAAATCAAGATGCATATTATACGTAGACTTTTACAGTAGATGATTATCATTATAGTAGTAGTGGCGGCGGCAGAGATATATTATGTAATAATTTCAGTTAGTTGATTCTCTGTCATTTAACTTACACACACTACCAGAGTGAATAAAGATGTCAGTCTGGAGTATATCTTTCACTATTATCAATATTTATCCACTTCATATTGTCATATCTTATGGTTTTCATTTTTTTTTCTCTGTTGTTTATATAATCAGTAGGCTAGCCTTGCAAATCTTGTCCCTCATAACTCCTTAATGCATATGATATTAAAAATGAAATTTTAAACAATTGACCTTCATATTTTTTTATTACAGGTTTTGAAGGTGGCATGCTGGCAGAATTGTTAGCATGTCAAACAAAATGCTGCCAACCATTTTGTCTATGTTCTGAGTTCAAATTCCTCTAAGGTTGACTTTGCATTTCATCCTTCTGGAGTCAATAAAATTAGTACTAGAGGAGCATTGAATTACTGTAATCAATTAGCCCCCTCTTCTCCACACACACAAAAAAAAATCAGCCTTGTGTCTATAGTAGAAAGGATTATTACAGGTTGTGTTTTTCATTTGATATTTCAATGATGTGATTGCTTATCTTAAGAATGACATTAAAGGATAAAAGGCTGAACCTGGCCAATTTAATCATAAAACAGGTAGAATATTTGGGCCTGACATGGCTGGTTTAAATACTAAAAGGTTAGTCACAGGTCAACATCAGTGTCATATTCAGCTAACCAACAGTGAAGTAGGTTATACATGAAACTGTTGGATTGTGTATTTCCAGTCATAACACATTACCCTCATTAATTTAGTGGTTATCTCTGTTGCATTATTCCAATTTGTATGAAACAGATAGGCTTATAAAATTCATGTGAACCAGACTCCACTTTAAAAGTTTACTATTATGAGCCTGCTAAGTCTCGTAGATGCTTTACCAATATTATTACAATGCTAGTAATTGGCATGTTGGTGGTTAATTTTGAATTTTCTTACTGTAGCTACTTCTTTTAGATGTAATTATGGTCTTCTGAAGAGGCATCAATCAAAAGGAAACTGAACTATGATAGATAAACCTACCTTCTATGTGAATAAAGTGAAGAGTTATATTTAAGCTTGATACACAAATTAAAGGTCAATTAGGTCAATAAATATGTAGTCAGAGATGCTACTGTTTTAGACCATAGTTGAAAGGAAGGTGTTATATGTAATGTTGTGAGAAGAAAGATGTACATCTGTAACTAAACATGTGTGTGCGTGTATGGATAAATGGACGTTTACACGCATGCATATGCACCTATATGCAACAACACAATTGTGTTTGCAATTAGGTAATAAATTTTATATAGTTCTATATTTAAGAGATGAGGAATTATTAACATTATTTACATTATTTACATTTGACGGATATTTGACGAAGGCTGGAGGGTATATCAGCCGAAACGTTGTGTTAGCAACAAACAAGATGAGGACAAATATCCGTCAAATGTAAATAATGTAAATAATGTTAATTTTATATGTTTTGTCTTCAATAAGTTTGCAAGTTCTGCAATTAGGACAACCATAGTTTTTTGATGGATTTAGATTGTCTTTTGCTTTTGATTATTTTGTGTACTTTGAGTGCTTCTTTATTCTCTATGGCTGTATGGAGACTAACATGCTTTTATAATAGATATATGTAAAAAAGATAAGAGAGGAATCTTATCACATGATGAGCAACTGAGGCATTTCTCTATAAACAGTGTATGTTCAAAGTTAATGGTTATGTCTTACAGTGTTCATATATGCAAATAGACTCACACACATGTACTTCCCACACTCATACACACACACACACACACACACATATATATATATATATATATGTGCACATTTCCACACATGTGCATCTCTTTTTTTTTTAGGTATTGTGTATCAAACGCAACTTTTTTAAGATTGTATTGGGAAATTTGAGAGAGAGAATTGTTTACTATTTCTAGTTAGTCAGCTGCCTGCAGAAAGTCCTCTTCATTAGCTCTATGTTTTTTTTCTGGTGTGAATATAATTAAAGATATCTTAATTAAAATTAATTTAATATGGAATGCTGTCATGAGCCAGACTGATCTTTAGACCTCATTGACAAAACAAAGTCTGCCGTAACCACCAGATCTTTGAATAATTAGGGGAATAAAATTTCCAGTATGTGTACAAGAACACTAACTATCATAATGATATAAAAGAATGATTGGAAAGATATCTCCAGGGACACTTGCTGCAAGAAAACTCAATAGTAAAGTGAGCACTTACATACTTGGCTTCAATTCAATAAAACCAATCTTTAGTGATAAGAACAAATTATTATCTAAATGACTAAATTTTATCAAAAAAGTTGAGATAACCACAGAAATTTTAATTAAAATTAATTGCTTATAGAAAGCTGTGGAGAGTGAGTCTAATCTTTAGTTGTATAGTAACAACTTGGGACATGTTAGAGCTCATACTTTAAGTATAGCATAACTGTAATATATGTGTGTATACATGTGTGTGTGTGTGTGTGTCTTTTGCAAAGAAGTGCTTCCTGATACATCTTTATGCTAAAAGTCTATGGAGATGCTTCAAAATATCCAGTTTTGTTAGATGTGTGTGTGTATATATATACACATATATAAAATTGTTGGCAGAATACACACTGAAAGCTAATTCCTTGATGCAAACTGTGTGGCTGTTAGGATATGTTTGTTTGAGTAAAGTTCTTTCAATTGAATCAATGGTGCACAGCTGCAACACATTCTACAGATTTCTGAGACATAAAAGCATTAAATACTAAAGCTATCATACAGAGACATAAAATTTATCAATAAGCTAGATTTGTTCTAAGAATGAATTTGTAAACATTAGTAGGAACTGTGAAGTAAACAAACAGAATATAAAGAGGTATGTAAATGAGAAAGTCATGTGTTGCTCATACATTTTTTACAACCCAACAAGAAGGGAATGTCTACTTGGTTGCTTGAACTGCCAGAAATAATAGCCAGAGCTCTCTCAACTCACACTATACCATAATGTTTGGTGTACAAACTTTATGAAAAAGTTAGAAATACCTTTTGTCATAGATCTTGCTTGATCAGAGACAACCTGAGCCTAAACAAGTCACATTTCTTGGTTAGTGTTCATGATTTTCAATTACACATGCTACTTTTATCTTTTCCTCTCTATATCCTGCACTTTACATCTTTTTTATTTGTATATTTTTATATGCATGTAATATATGATGGTTAGCCTTCACTCTTTCTCCTTACCCCTCACTGGTCACATGTGTCCAGTAACTACTTCCTTTCTTATCTTGGCTATCACCAAGCATGCACACGAACATTCTTCGTCCCGCTTCCTTCCAGTTCGTTGCTTCACAGCGTTCAGTATACACATATTTTTTCACGTCTGGCCATATAGCCTTTTTTGTTTGTTTTCACTGTTTCGTTTTCCTGTCTTGTTTCTGTCTGCCAGTACATTCCTCTATGGTACAAATTTAATTTGTGGTCCGTGGGAAGAGCCATTCTAACGATGCATCTTGCCCTAACTCTCCGAAACGCTTAGTTTTAGAATAGTGGCAGCTAATGAAGGAAATGTTCTTTATGTGGCCTATGTGTTTTCTGTACCCTGTTTATCATTTTGTCCACGTTTTTTTTTTTGCAACGTCCTGTACCCAGATATGCATCTATATATACATGTAGATGTAGGTATGTA
>NC_068981.1:99943945-99945589 GCF_001194135.2 Octopus bimaculoides | reverse complement strand
GGATTTGGTAGACGGAAACTGAAAGAAGCCCGTCGTATATATGTATATATATATATATATATATACATATATATATATATGTGAGTGTGTGTCTGTGTTTGTCCCCCTAGCATTGCTTGACAAACAATGCTGGTGTGTTTATGTCCCCGTCACTTAGCGGTTCGGCAAAAGAGACTGATAGAATAAGTACTAGGCTTACAAAGAATAAGTCCTGGGGTTGATTTGCTCGACTAAAGGCGGTGTTCCAGCATGGCCGCAGTCAAATGACTGAAACAAGTAAAAGAGTAAGAGTATACATACATAGTTTTTGTGTGCAGCAGATGCACAGGGACAATAAACTCCGTAGATGCTCAGAAAACTTATTCCCTCAGATGCCAGGGGGAAAAACTAGAAGTATATGACAGCTTCCACTACCTAGGTGAACAAGTCCATATTGGGGGTGGATTCTCAGAGATCGTCGCCAATAGAATAAGAATAATCTAAGCAAAGTTCAGAGAGCTCCTAGCTCTACTGGTGACAAAGGGCCTCTCCCTCAGAGTGAAAGGTAGATTGTATGATACATGTGTGCGAACCGCCATGCTACACGGCAGTGAAACATGGGCCATGACAGCTCAAGACATGCATTGGCTGGAAAGAAATGAAGCTAGTATGATCCGCTGGATGTGTAATGTCAGTGTGCACACAGAACAGAGTGGAAGCGCCCTGAGAGAAATGTGGGACATAAGAAGCATCAGATGTAGTGTGCAAGAGAGATGACTGCACTGGTATGGTCATGTGCTCTGTATGGATGAGGAGAGCTGTGTGAAGAAGTGTCACTCCCTAACAGTGGAATGAACCCATGGAAGAGGGAGACCCAGCAAGACATGGAATGAGGTGGTGAAGCATGACCTACGAAAGTTGAGCCTCACAGAGGTAATGACGAAAGACTGAGACTTCTGGAGGTATGCTGTGATTGAGAAGACCTGGCAAGGAAAGTGAGATCACAGCCATAATCTACACCAATGTCATATAACTAGCCCATTTAAAAAGTACCTTTGAATTGTCATGCAACATTCCATGCTTGAGGAGACCTATTGAGTCAAGTAAATCAAAATCAAATCAAATCACAATCAAATGGAAATTGTAGTTGTGGCCAATACCAGTGCTGGTGGCATGCAATAAGCACCATTCATGCGTGAGTCATTGCCAGAGTCACCTGGATGGCTCCCCGTGCTGGTGGCACACAAAAAGCACTATCCAAATGCGGTCGATGCCAGCTACCCTGCCCCCACTGGCTCCTGTGCTGGTGACATGTAAAAGGCACCATCTGAACTTGGTCGATACCAGTGCCGCCTGACTGGTTCCCATGGCAGTGGTAGATGAAAAGCACCCACTACACTCTCGGAGTGGTTGGTGTTAGGAAGGGTTTCCAGCTGTAGAAACATTGCCAGATCAGATTGGAGCCTGGTGCAACTTCCTGGCATGCCAGTCTCCAGTCAAACTGTTCAACCTATGCCAGCATGGAAAACAGACGTTAAATGATGATGATGATGAAGATATATATATATGTATACGTATACATATATATACATATATGTATATATATATACTCATATATATATACATATATATATATGCATATATATATATATATATATATATATA
>NC_068981.1:99942982-99943935 GCF_001194135.2 Octopus bimaculoides | reverse complement strand
ACACACACACACACACACACACACACACACACACACACACACACACACACACACACACAAGTTATAAGCAAGATGTTAATAGTTTATGATGTGTCCAGTGGCTTATTTTTATATTCTGCCAAGATATATTTCTTAAAATGCAAACATAAAGAAAAATTCTCGTTCCTGGAATTTACTTAGTTTCTCAAGTTCTTTCAGAGATATATTTATTGGGAAGGATTTTCTATTTGATGTCATAGTTGGTCCCTTCATCTTTAAGCTTCCAGAATGTCTCTCATCATGGTGCTTAGAAGCCACAAGATGATTGTTATATCTGGATTTAAATTTTCCAACCACTGCTCTGATATAACACATGATTTCTATTCAGCTATTGTCATAGTTCTCTGATACCTGTGCTTCATAAACAATAGAGGAGATATCAAATTTCTGTCCTAGAGGATATTTAGTCATGTGTCTCTACACGTGCATCGACGGCAGGCCTGAGTTGTCGGTTGCTTATTTATATATGTCTTAAAATTGATGGGAGGAGGATCAAGGTTATGTCTGCATTTGAAGAAACACATCTTGACAGAATTTTAAAATAGGTCACCAGACACGTTAACATCTTGTTTACATCTTATTGTACTTCAAAATCTTACATTTGTTTATTGTAACATTGGTTATATATATATATATATTTTTTTGACTTTTTCCTTATGAGCATTCCTTGTTCAAATGTTATCTGTTTAAAAAGCAACTGACAAACAATCTTGTTCTCAGCTTGACAAATGGTGAAATAATTTAACGTTTTAGCCAAGAAACCTCAGGTAGCTATATTTCCCTAGACTTGTAGTCTTTATTGTAACACTATCTTTACTCTCTTAGCTGATCAAGTGCTACTCCACTTGTTGAGACCTTACCACAAAATTCACACACATATACATATTTATATATATATATATATATATATATAT
>NC_068981.1:99925033-99942634 GCF_001194135.2 Octopus bimaculoides | reverse complement strand
TTTACTTGTTTCAGTCATTGAGCCTCAGTTGTGCTGAAGTACCACCTTCATGGGTTTTGTTGGAAAAAATCGCTCCCCTCCTCCTGTATTTTGAAATCTGATACTTATTCAATTAGATTAGTTGTGTCGAAGTGCTAAGTGACAATAAAGTAAACAAACACTGGTTGTCAAGTAGTGGCTGGGGGAAAATGGAAATACTAAGACATATATACATGAGGCGTAGGAGTGGCTGTTTGGTAAGTAGCTTGCTTACCAACCACATGGTTCCGGGTTCAGTCCCACTGCGTGGCATCTTGGGCAAGTGTCTTCTACTATAGCCTCAGGTCGACCAAAGCCTTGTGAGTGAATTTGGTAGACGGAAACTGAAAGAAGTCTGTTGAATATGTATATATATCTGTGTATATTTGTGTCTGTCCACCCTCACCGCTTGACAACTAGTATCGGTTAGTTTACATTCCTGTAACTTAACTGTACGGCAAAAGAGAGCGATAGAATAAGTACCAGGCTTGAAAATAAGTACTAGAGTAAATTTGTTTGACTAAACCCTTCAATGCGGTGCCCTGCTATGACAGCAATCCAATGCCTGAAACAAATAAAAGATAATATATATAGGTATGCATACCAGCCTCCCCTTCCCATGCCACTGATGTTATCCAAGGTAAAAGCAAAGGCTAATACAGTTTGGCACCAGTGATGTTGCAACATATTTCCACAGCTGAGTGAACTGAGCAACATGAAATAAAGTGTCTTGCTCAAGAACAAAATACACAGCCTGTCTAGGAATCAAACCCACCACCTCATGATTGTGAGCCCGATGTTCTAACTACTAAGCAATCTGCCTTCACATACATATACAGGGTGCAATGGGTAAATTGTTGCTATTTTATATTTTTACTTTCACATATGCACATTGTTTCATTTTCCTTTTGTTGACGACACTGTATACTATGATCAGTTGGGCACCATCTGGGAGAAAAACAGCATCATGATGCAATTCACTCTGCCAGAAATTAGGAAACCCCATGCTGTACTGCTTGGCATTCTTGCTGGAAGCTCCAATGCAAACATTTCACTGTGTTTGGGTGTCAAACTGAGAACTGTGCAATTTGAGGACATGTACCGAGAGTGATAAATATCAAACATCCAGTCAACATTATGGTGTTTGGAGCGATCACTAGTGATGGCAACGTTATGCTTCCATTCATCTTTCCACATGGTCTCAGACTCGACATGGAGGCCTACATCAAGTGCCTGGAGAAGGTAGTGCTGCCCTGGATCAAGAGGGTGGCTGCTAGAAGACCCTATGCCTGGCAACAGGATTCTGCACCATGCAACACAAGCAGCAGAACCCAGTCATGGCTGTCAGACAATTTTTGCAACCACATCACCCCTAACATCTGGTCACCTAACTCCCCAGACTGCAACCCCCTTGATTATTATGTGTGGGGCACAAAGATGAAATGAAGGCAAGGATTATGGCAGCATTCACCAACTTAAACAAGGAGACCATCCAGAAGAGTTGCAGGAGATTGCAAAGTTGTCTGGAGGCCGTGGTTGAAGCCAATGGCGATTTTATTGAATAAATTTACTCTTTAGTATTTTCAAGATATTTTTATGTAATTTTGGTAAATATATCTGTTAAATGAGATGTCAATATTATTTTTATTTTTGCATAATTTAGATGACAATATATTCACCGCACCTAGTATATATATATATATATATATATATATATATATATATAATATACTCTGTAAAGTGGTTGATGTTAGAAAAAAACATCTGACCGTAGAAACCATGACAAAACAGAACATGCAATCAAAATATGGTCCTCTAACCAATTTAAGGTGTCAGTAATTTCAAGTGGCAGTCAGCTCAGACTGGAACAGCTCATCTAGCCCATGCCAGTATGGAAAGCAGACGACGACGATGATATTATAGATTTGAATTGTGAGGAGGAAATATATTCAATACTAAACAAAGTGGAGTTATTTATTATCATGCTGAGATTACTCTCTGTTGCTAGTCTGACTTCTGTACTTCTTTGCTGATCATGCAACTAAAGGCTTTATTATAAAGCTCAGTATCTATGACAAATATTCTAGTTATGGGCATTATGTATGATAGGACAAAGTAGGCAGTTTTTATGAAAAAAATTGTAAGAAAAATTTAGAAAAGTTATAATCATGAAAAATTATATTAATGTAAGAATGTGTGTCTCCAGCAGCAACAACAAATAAGAGAAAAGGAAAGATGTAAAAAAAAAACTGGTATTAGTAGGAAAATACAAAACTGAACTAAAATGGCAGAATGATTAAGCTATAAAACATGTAAGCATGCATCTATACATATGTATGTGTGTATATATGTATGCATGTTGTGTATGTATAAGCACATGCAGTTGTGCATAGTTGCTGCGTCATTCAAACATTTTATTTATTTTTTCTTTCTATTCTTCATATACTTCTTTTCATTTTCATTTTTTTTGTTGTTGCTAGAGATGCATATTTTTACATGAATAAAATTTTTCTTAATATCTCTATATAATAATAGCCAATATATATAATGTTGGTTGGTTGAATGATTTATCTGGTCACACTATACATGATATAGATAGAGGGAAAAGAAGAATAAAGAATAGATACAGAGAGAGAGAGAGGGAGAGAGAGAGAAGATATAGGGTGCATGAATGCTTGGTGAGAGACAATGAGTAAAAGAATGATACATGCAATATGAGGGAGAAAAATCACAGGCATGGGGGAAGTAGAGGCATAAATGACTACTTATGGTGGATAAATACATATATGTGTGAAATGAAAGATGAGTTTGTGTGTGTATGAGACAGACCAACAATTTTTTTTTAATCTAAACATATATGCATATAGTGTGTATAAGAACTTGTACACATAACTGGGAAAATATATTTTCACTTTATAAGTTTATATTCAAAAAGTGAAAAAAATGAAAATATAATTCTCTATGTGAATTTTGTATTTCTCATTATGGAAGTTCATGTATACATACACACTCACTGCCCACCCCTCTCTCTCTCCTTCAATATGTATATATATATATATATATATATATAGAAAGAGAGAGAGAGGAGACCCCCTTCGGTCATGAATGATCATGGAATTCCACCTAGAAAGTTACCCTCCGAGGCACAAGTCCAAGCAAGGTTGTTTGTGGAAGGCCAGCAGTCGCCCATGCATACCAGCCTCTCCCCTCTCCACACCACTGATGTTATCCAAGGGAAAGGCAAAGGCCAGTACAGCTTGGCACCAGTGATGTCGCAACTCATTTCTACAGCTAAGTTAACTGGAGCAACGTGAAATAAAGTGTCTTGCTCAAGAATACAACACACAGCCCAGTCCGGGAATCAAACTCACAACCTCACCATCATAAGCTCAACACTCTAACCACTGAGCCACGCACTTTCACATATATATATGTGTGTGTATATATATATAGATATATATATATATATATATATATATATATATATATATATATATATATATATATATATATATATATATATATATATATGTGTGTGTGTGTGTGTATGTATATTTATATATATATATGTATACATATATATGTGTGTGTGTATGTATATATATATATGTGTGTGTGTATGTGTATATATATATATATATGTGTATTTATATATATGTGTGTGTGTGTGTGTGTGTATATATATATATATATATATATATAGATAGATAGATAAAGAAAGAGAGAAGCATGATTCCAGTTTGGTATTATACCACCTATTCTGATTCTTATATCTTTTTGAAAAGTACTATTTTTCTGTGGAATAGTTTGCAGTGGTATTGATAAAATTTAAGAAAAGGATTTTGGGGGAAGATTTTGGACCACTCTCTCCCCAATTCCACACTTTTTTTACAACTGACTCCTGAAATTTTAAGAATTTTTTACTTTTCTTTCAGATATATATTTTTGAAACATCAACATAATAAAAATATGCACTTTTTTAAGAATTTTAAAGAAAGTATATTGGGAATGGGAGATTGATGTGAAACTTGTCCAAAAAAAAAATAAATAACTAAAAGATTAATTTTATCAACATATTGCAAGGTATTTCTGCAAAATTTCATTTAAAAGATATGTATTTTTAGGAAAGTTATAGGGAAACATATTCAGAAGGTCACCAAACTGGAGATATGCCATATATGTGTGTGTGTGTATCTAGTAAACAAAGGTATAAAGATAACAGTATTACATTCCGTATTTGGATTTGGTTTGCAAGATTTTTTATGTGATTTCGTGTGTTGAAGCAAGCATATTCTGTTGTGTCTGGGGAGAGTCATTTTGTTATTGTGCTTTAAAATTTAACACACTCACCGGTAAAATTTCCACTTATTTTTCTTTTTATTTTCTTAAAATTTTTGTTGCGTCTTGCAACCTTATCAATAGTCTTGACTGTCTTACATTCTTTATTCAATAATGGTCATTTCAATAACCAATAGAATTTTTACATCAATCAGTGAAGGGTTATACATACAAATTATGAGCATTACCTTTGTAACTTTGTCTGAAGAAATGATTAGTAGAACTTTTGTTCAATATTGTATAGAATAATATAAGTTGTATGCATAACTCATCATGTTGATTGATGTCAAAATTCTACAGATTATTGAAATAATTGCCAACATTTTCATTCCTTTTTATACTGTATATTACTGTACCAATCTCATAATCAGTATTCTTCCCAGGATTTCTAGTTTGTATGGAATGTTATTTGGATTAATAAACTTTTTTTTCTGATTTTCATACCTGTACATTCTGTAATCCAAGATCTTGTATGGAGTGCTGACTAGGTATTTGTCTAGATTTCCTAAATCCTTATTTCTTAAACCACCACCATCACTACCACACACACACACATACAGTAATGTACAGATATAAACTTGGATTTTTGCAGACATTCAAGGATTCTATAGAGTTAGTGAAAATTACACAATATATTTTATAAATTATAAAACACCACACTTTAGAATGTTTGTAGACATTCCAGGATTCTAAAATGTTTCTATGTGGTCCCTGCCTCACACCCAATGACAGAAGTAAGAGTGGGAGTGTCACATGACTTTATGAGTAGCCAGTATATTGTTGCAGCATGTAAAATTTTTCAGTAGTCCACTGCTAAACAAGAAAAGTAGCAAAGCATAACATTAAGCAGTTTATCCATTTTTCAAAATTTATTTTTCCTTCTCTCTGAAAAGGAATTACTATTTTTTTAATGATTAAAATATCTTAACAGCTATATACCATTTCTAAACCAGTCCATCATATTTACAATGCTTGGTATCACATAAAAAGCACCGGTGATGGTGACATATAAAAAACACTGGTGATGGTGACACATAAAAAGTATCCAATACACTCTATAAACTGGTTGGCATTAGGAAGGGTATTCAGCTGTAGAAACCAGGCTGAAACAGACTATGGAACCTGGTGCAGCCCCTGGCCTTGCCAGTTCATGTCAAGCTGTGCAGCCCCTGCCAGTATGAAAATGGGATACTTCATAGAATACATCTGAGCTGCCAGATGTATTGTTTATGCATGACAAATATTACCAGTACCCATATGTGTCAGTGAGAGGACCTGTGAGGGTAAACACTCACTCAAACATGAGATCTTTTCATACAGATTCCATGTACCAAAGTTTACTCATAAAATATTAGTTAATCTGAGGCTATATTAAACAACACTTGTCCAAGGTACCCTGCAGTGGAATTGAACCCCAAAACATGTAGTTACAATGCAAACTTCTGATGTGCACAACCATACCTCTGTTTATTCATAAATAAATTGTGCGCATGCTCTCTTACTGTTATTTTCAGATTTTTCTGTCTATGTGTGTTGATTAGAGCTGTTTTGCATAAATTATTCCCAAACTACAATACCAAAAGCTGCATGTGGTTTCACAAAAAAAAATAAATAAATAAAATAAAAATAAAATGAAGGGATTAGTGCATTATTTGGTAAAATATTTGCATCTTTTCAGAACAAAGATAGCTTTTGAGATTCTTAGGTTGAGTAAATTAACATATTGAGTTCACTCAATTTTATCACCAAAGATGGGAAATAACACACCTTTTCTGATATTCCTTTTAACTTTGTATAATATTTCATGTGTGAGCAGTAACATCAATGATACTACTTCTTTTTGTTCAGGTAACATTATTGGATTAGTGTGTGTGTGAGTGTGTTGAGGGGTGTATTTAAGGTTAGTTTATTTGAATGAAGTATGTTTGATATGTTTGGAAAAGTTTTACAATTACTTCTTGAGTGTTTTGTTCTGACACCCTATCATTATCTCCTTACCTTTTTCCTAGATATTTCCACCTACTCTTATATAAATGTGGGGTAGCCATGTATCTTTATAGAAAGATACCTCTGCTTGTCCCTAACATAAAAATCACCCTTTCACCCTGTCAAATACCACCACCACCTCATCAAAAGGTCCTTTCCTTTTCTCATTTTTTCCTTTTCTTGTTCTTCCCTCTCTTACAAGTTACTTGGCAACTTCCACTAGTTGCTGGTGGCATGAAAAAAGGCACCCAATACACACTGTAAAGTGGTTGGCATTAGGATGGGCATCTAGCCATAGAACCCATGCCAAAGCTGAAATGATGCATAATACAGTCCTGTGGCTCACTGGATCCTGTCAAATCATCCAACCCATGCCAGCATGGAAAATAGATGTTTAATGATGATGATGATGTGGAGGAAGAGTACATTTGAAGTTTAAAATTATTTTGACAGAAGAGTGTACATCAGCAAAGAGGATAGTGATTCAAGAATTTAGAGCTTTTTAAACCATTGGTAGTTTGCTGTTTGGACAGTTGTTTAAGTCCCAGTAATCTTCACATTTGAAAGTAGGAGTAATGTTTGCATATTTTTATTTCGATTGGAAAACACCTGGCTCCAGGAATCTGTTGAAATGTGAGTAAGGGGCTGAACTATAAAGTCTGAGCTATGCTTGATTAGAATTAACCATACTTCATTATATACCTTGGAGATTTTCAGCTGCAAACTAAAAGTAGCAGTATGTATGACATTTGCATTTATTGGCATCATAAAGATTGTCATAATCCTTTTTAAAGCATTGGCTAAAAGTTTTTTGAAATTGTGAAACTTTCTCAATGTAATTTTTCCCAATGTTTACAAAGAAAGAGTTGAAATCTGCAGCTACTTTAGTTGAACAAATGTACAGCTTTCCATTAATGAGGAATTAGTCAGGAAGATATTTTCAACTTTATTTTTAATGTTTCAGAGTTGTTTATTATGTTTGTTTAGTTTCTCAGTATAGTACTTTTTCTTTGGCATATTTTCTTAATTCTGTCAGTTATATTACTTTAACATTTGAACTTCAAAATATTAAATGATAAATTTGTTAACAGTTAAATTAAGAAGCTTAAATATATTTATAATATAACTATTCCTTTTATCATTCATGATTGTCAGTTGAATTTATGTTCACCTATAAATTAAAGCTGCTTTAGTTACAATGTCAATCAAAACATGTTAAGGAATTTATCATATGCGTTGTTTGCAAAATAAGTTTAAGATGCATTTAGATTACTATAATTAATAAGCTTGCTATGTAACCATGTGGACTTGAGTTCAATATTATTGTGCACCATCTTATGCAAGAGTTTTTCAATGTTTTGTTTCATTAAAATTTGGTAGATGTAAAACTGTTCTAGATTACATCAGATATGCGAAGACCTGTTGAGGCAAGTGAAATCGGAATCGAAATTGAACTAAATTTGTAGACTGGCACCCATGCCAACGTCTCTTTCATTGAACACTAAACTTGGCTTGCAAAGACCTGTTGGGGCAAGTGAAAGCAAAATAGTGATGGCACCTGTACCAGTGGAGCATTAAGAGTACCGTCCGAGCGTGATCGTTGCCAGAGCACCAGCTGTCTGGCTTCCATGCTGGTGGCACATAAATAGCACCATTTGAGTGTGATTGTTACAACGTCACCTTCCTTGCACTTGTGCCAGTGGCACGTGAAAAAACATTTGAGCGAGATCGTTGCTAGTACCGCTGGACTGGCTCCTATGCAGGTGGCACATAAAATACACCATTTCAAGCGTGGCCGTTGCCAGTACCGCCTGACTGGCCTTCGTGCCGGTGGCACGTAACAGCACCCACTCCACTCTCGGAGTGGTTGGTGTTAGGAAGGGCATCCAGCTGTAGAAACTCTGCCAAATCAGATTGGAGTCTGGTGTAGCCACCTGGTCCACCAGTCCTCAGTCAAATCGTCCAACCCATGCTAGCATGGAAAGCGGACATTAAACGATGATGATATATATATGGTTCCTTAATCTATTCTAGTCTCCTAGAAATACAGTTGTTGCTGTTTTGTTAGTTCTAGGCCAACCCTGATTGAGCAGACCTGTGTTCAAAAGCATTCTAGTTTAGATTATATTGTCACTTTAAAGATATGCATACTAACTAATAAGTCTTTCCTCATTTGTAGGTGTAGGCTTGGTTGTGTGGTTAAAAAGTTTGTTCTTTATCGACATGGTTCAGAGCTCTGTCCCATTGCATCATACAATAGCCTCTAGTTGGCCAATACCGTATGAGTGGATACATTTATGGATATTATTGTAGTGATGTATATTGTTATAAGATATAAATGTCAGAGTAAATGGAAAAGGGATGACTTTCACTTGTCATTCCCATTGTTAGAAATTCAGTGACGCACTGATTGGCATATTGGAAATTGTTGTTAACGTTGAATACAACAGAGATAACTAGTTTTTGTACCTGACTGCCATACCTGTAACACATAAATAGACTGTTAAATAAAAAAAAAGGTTTCACTGCAAAACTAGAAACAGAATCACTTAAAAATCAAGGATATTAGAACTGGCAATCTATTGAATACTAATAGTGCATCATTGTTTCTGTCAACTGATTGAGAACTATGCTTCCTTGTTTAAGACATATCTTTATTACTTTCCCTTTGAAATATTTCATCTTCATTCAACTCTAAATCATCCTTTGAACATGTGTTTGAATTTCCATTCTTTTTTACCAGAATCTTCTAAAATTTGAAATATTCATCATGATTATACTGTCATGTTTCCTCTCTAGAACTATCAGGCCATGGTAAGCTACATGGTAGAAAAATCAGAAAAAAATACTAAAAACAACACCTGAAGCAGTTTTGTCTATGAGCAAACATTTTTAGCTTAATTCTGTTCTGACAACCTGTCTTTATTGTGAATGATTTATTTTTAGTTTGACCAAATTTTAACTTGGGGATTTCTGATTTCCACTATTGGGAATTAAGCTGGGTATTATGTATGAAATTCCGACCTGAGCAAGATAATACCAATTGCTATGAACAGATAGTGATATTAACCTGATATTTGATCGATAAATAGTCAGAGATCTTGCCTTATTCTGTATTTTTACTGTTTTGTTACATAAAAGACCTTCAAAAGTAGCTTGAACAGAGTCACAATATTGTTTAAATTTAGAATGGTTGTAATTTCAGATTGTTGTTTTTCACTTACCTTATTAAGTCTTGTGCTTATTTTCCAAAATACAGAGCATATGCTTGATAAACAGCAGTTTTTGTAAGAGTTAGGTAGATTAAGCTTAGATTGGAGGATTGTTTTTCTCATTCATATAGTAGTGTAATAGTAAAGTGGGTTTCTGAAATCTTTATCTAAGAATTATGCTAACCAATAACTAAGATTTTGTATTATATCATCTTGAATTAGGTGCTTGTAATTTTTATCTATAACACAGACACACACACACATACATACATACATACATATATATGTATATATATATGATTATACATGAATGAATACATAAATACATATGTACACACACATACACACACACACACTGAAATCAGAAATGTAACTTTAATTTATGACCTTTATTTCAAAAATATACCTCTATGTTAATTTTTTATCCAGATGATGGACTATTTTGTTAAGTCTTTAAGGTGGAAAACATAACTTTTATGGGAAAAAAAGTTCATTCAATGAACATTAACAACAAGTAAATATGGTTTAAAACACACAAATGCCTCATCTAACATTGTGCTGCAGCAATTTGAGGATGAAATGCTTTTAATGATAAAACCAAAAGTTTTCAAAAAAGAATTATTGGCAAAAATCAATAACGTTAACAAAAACACAAAATCTTTTTGTCAGTTCTGATAAACAAAAAAATATATGATATAAATAACATAAAAACATACTATCATCTTGCTAATTCTGTTTCAAATATCTACTAAAAAAATTACCATGCTGCATTAAATGACAACTAAATTTTGCATTTGTTATTTCTCAGTACCTATTCATATGAGCTATTTTTTACTTTAAACAAAGACATAGTTTTGTCAGAGAAGAGCATCATGACTGAAATGCTTCATTGGAATGATAGAAAACTCATTCAAGTAATGATTATATAACCAAACCTTCTCATTTAGAAATGACAAGTAGCAGAATATCATAACACTAGTGAAGTATATATGACCTTTGAAAAGAAAGCTACAGGTTCAGATTGAAATTAATTGAAATGTGCAAGCCTTACTCTATCACAGCTAGTAGGCTCTGTATAAAGGTAAAAGCATTAATACTAAAAAACCTGCTCACACTTGAGCTTTGCTTCGATGTACTCATTTTCCCATTCCTTACGGAAGCTAAAGCTCCACGGGGCTCTGGCAGGGGGTGGTGGTGAAACTTGCTGTGCTCTTTCACCACAATTTTCTCTCACTCTTTCTTCCTGTTTCTGTACCTGTATTTCAAATGGTCAGCCTTGTCACACTCTATATCACACTGAATCTCCCCGAGAACTATGTTATGGGTACACGTGTCTGGAGTGCTCGGCCACTTGCACGTTAATTTCACTTGCAGGCTGTTCCATTGATCAAATCAACTGGAACCCTCGTCATCGTAACCGATGATTGCAACAGTCTCTTCATGGTCAAAAGATTGAAGAGAAATGCCTAATTAACTATGAAATCTGTCAAGGTTATCTCCTACATTTTTCTGTGTGCAAAGAAAATGATAAGATGCTTTTACATTTGTTGTATTTCCCAACAATTTTAAAATTTGTAAATTTAACTGTTAAACTCATATGTCTATATTTGTCTAGATATAGATATAAATATAGAAGTAGATTTGCAGGCACACATAAATACAAAAAAAAAAAAAATGAACACTCATGAATAGATATATAAACACACACACACACACACACACACACACACATACACACACACACTCACACACACAATCAGATTTCCCCTGAGCATGCAATATAATTTCATGAAATTATTTCATAATTTCTTAAAAGATATTTCCCCTTTACTTTGAAAGTAATTAATGAATTCTAACTTTATTGTTTCCATTATTTTAATTGAGGGGAAAGGCAGCAAGCTGGCAGAATCATTACAGCATTGGCAAAAATGCTTAGTGGCATTTTCTTCCAGCTCTTTACATTTTTGTTGAAATCCTGCCAAAGTTGACTTTGCCTTTCATCCTTTTGGGGTTGATAAAATAAGTGCAAATTGAGCAGTGAGCTTGATGTACAACCCTTGTGACAAAATTTGAAATCAGTATTTCAGTTGAGAGGAAAATTTCCATCAACTAAGAATTTTTGTGTATATCGTTTAGTGTATCATCACTACTATGTATTTATGAGTGTGTGTATGTATACACACACATGCACACCACACATATACACCCATGGTTAAGTGATTGTGATGTTCTCTGATGGAAGGACTGATATAGAATTTTATTTGATTATCATTTAAGATTTTTTACTGTCTGAAATATCTTCCTGTTTTTTATATATAGATTCTACATAACAAAACTTGGTACTATCCTCTACAGTTTAGTTCATGATTTATCTTGTCTGTTCTCAACACAGTAGAACTTCAAAGCTTTGGAGTTGTTTAGACGGTTTACTGATAATATTTATTTACTTATTTTGAGATTCTTGAAGTTGTTGTAAATATATTCATCAAGAAGTATTGAGGGAATCTGAGTTGTAATTTATGCATCTTAGAGCTAATATTTTCTATATCAGCTTAACTGCTGAGTTGTGATGAGAAAAGTTCTCAGAACTCAATCAGATAATATGAGTGTCAGTTAGTTAACGAGTGGTAGGCAAAATCTAGACTAAGTATGGACATCCTTTTGCCAGAAGTGGGCCACATGAAACATGGCTTATCATCTGGTGAGTCACACTACCTGGTATTTTTTTTTTTTTTTAGGCATGTCATTTATAGTCTTGTGGCCTGCAGTTTACCCATGACTGATTTAGACATAATGATTTCCATGGACCTGATTGATTCCATGTTTGAGATGGCTCTTTATCTAAGTCCCACATCTTCATAAGATTTTTCATTGAATATTTCCCTCTCAAACGGTAGACTCTGAAATCTTGTTGCATTGTCTTCTATAAAAAAAATTTTCTGTTAACATTCATGTAATATTCAAGACATGCTAATTCATTGTTAACTTTTTTTAAATTGAGGTCTATCTTTCCTTTTATTATTAAAGCTATATTATATATGTCATTCATGTTTTTATAGACAAGTATGTGTGTGTGTGTGTGTGTGTGTGTGTAGGCAAGACTGTTGTTATTAATCAACAAAACCTCATGTTTTATTAAATAAATCATTTCTGTTTAATGTACATATAGTTTTGGTTGATCTGTTAATTTCCTATTAGAAATTGTGTTATTCACTAATAATCATAGAAGCAGTCTGCCACAACATTGTCTTAATTGTATTATAACATAGCTCAATGCACATCATTTAGTGCATTCAATTTCAACATTCTTGCAACCAAATTCATACTGACTGTTGTTCACAGCAAATATTTGCATTGTTACTTTCTTCAGCAAAGCTATTGTTTGGTATTGCTTGCTGACTGCATTTTCACTCAAGCTGAAAGCTTTATCCATGGATATAGCAAGTGAGATATTATATCTATCTAGTCTATTTTTGTAAGTTCAAAATGTCTTAAGTTTACATCAGTTTTGACCACTCTGTATCATATTGGTAGAAAAATATCTGCCAATGTAATACATACCAGATAAAAAGAAAGTAAGCAAATTCCATTAATTTCATTGATCCTAGTGTGCTTATTTCACTCAACGCACGTACACACACACATTGTGTTTTAATATTTTACATTTGAATGAAATTGGTTGTGTAGTTCTCAAGTTTTAGGGATTCACACAGACAGACTCACAGACACACATTCTCATCTTTATATATATATATATATATATATATAAACCAAATGTAATATGTTTCTTGAATTCCACTTTTCTTAAGAGTTGATGGAATAAAACACCAGTGGTAGATTGGGGTTTAAACGCTCTTCTAAAACATTGGGCTTATGTTTAGTCTAAGAAAATCTTATTATACACTTTCCAAATGATGGTAAAGTGGTAAGAGAATGGACTCTACATATTAAATTCAGATCCTTCTTATTCTCCGTCTAAGGTAATTAAGGTAAAGTACTTGACATGTACTGTGGTCAGTTCAATTGGCTGCAACCATTTTCTATGAATTTGTGGCATTCTGTTTTATGTATGTGTACATACATTGAGTGTAAGTGGTTTTATGTGTATGTCTATACACACACATACACACACAATCACATATATTCACTTACACATACACAAAATAGAATGTCAAAAATTTATAAAAGGTAGTTGTAGTCAATTAGAGACACACACAAACATACATGATTGTGATCTGAATAAATGATAAATTTAACATACCTATTAATATTTATAGATATCCTCATCTCTCTCTCATTTGCTTTCTTTCTTTGTTAATTAATGTGTTCACACGTGTGCCAGTGTATATATGGCTATGTATTTATTAGAGAGAAAGAGAAATATTAAAGATATTTCAGAGATATAGAAAAACAAAGAATAAGAAGAAACAGAAGTAAAAAGATATATAGCTATAAACAGAAAGATGGAGAGGAACTGAAGTAAAGGCTGAGAGGGAGATGGAGAAAGGAAGAAAAGTAGAAGGAAATAAAGAAGAAATAAATCAAAGTTCAGAGCTAAGCAGAAAAAGTATGATACATGAGAGTTAGTGAAGTGAATATATAAACAATGGGAAAGAGAGATAGTGAAAAATATCGACAGAGTGGGATGGTTAATAGAAAGAATTGGAAATATTATGAGAGTGAAAGAAAGAGAAAACAGAGATGAAATTAGAGAGAATGGAGGTGGGTGAAGAAAGATGAAGAAAACTTTCTAGAACTGTTGAAGTGATAATAAATTATTAACAGGAGACTATTGCAGAAAAAAAATATCTGCATCAATATATCCTATAACCAGAAGAGGAAACATTTAGCTTTGTTCAGCTCTCCCCAAAATAACCCTTCATGAGAAAGTTGTCCACTTGCACACTCAGACACATCACACGTTTTACTTTCTTTCCTCCTTTCTCTCTTCCCTTGCAGACAGCTGAACATATATTACACCTGATCTCCCTCTCTTCTTTTCCTTCACATACCCACTGTCTCCATACCTTTTCCCTGTCATACCCATTGCAATTAAAAAACTACTGATATCACCACTGCCATCACCAGCTCTGACTATCGTTATTATTTGTGTGTTTTGTTTGTCATATTGTTTACTAATCAAAGCTTTCAGAGATTGGGTTTCTTGGGAAGTTAAGTGAAACAATGAATGGTTGAATGGTTGGACAGTGGAATGGTTGGAGTTTTAGTTGAGTGGGTTAGTGGATAAAAGGAGAGATGGACAGAGCAATTGTGTGTTTGTGTGTGTACGCTTAGTGTGTTTTATTGCTACCAACAGCATCATCAATAACACTATTTTAACTATCACCAACACCATTACTAGTGCTGCCATCAAATCCACCACTACTACACTTCTACTATCTCCACTACCACCACCACTACCATCAGTAATAGCATTATTACAAGCTATAAAAAGAGGCCTCTATGTGATTGCTTGACTTGCTAGAAGCAGTAACCAAATCTCCTTTAAATCATTCTAGCATTTTTAAAAAGGTTAAGGTCACATTAATGTAGCCCTAAAAAAATGCCTTTAAATAATGGGGTGGTCATGTCTGGAATGCCTTTGCTCCTAAGATCTGTTCAGTCAGGATTGATATAGAGGTAAACAGTATCAACATAATACCAATCATCATCACCACCAACCAGTTGTACCACTATTCCATGACTACCAACAAAATCATCATTTCCAATACTACTATCACAAACACCAGTCCTGCCATTCTATCACCATCATTATCTTCATTGTTGCCATCATCATCATCTCAAGTTTTTCTAGCACTATCAATATTTCCACTGTCATCACCATCACCTCCACTTACCCTTTACTTTTTCTGTCTCATACTCAGATTACCCATTGCAGTCTTTTAGGGGGTTAATTACTTGTAATCTATTAACATAGTGTGAAACTTGAGACAAACATCCATTTCTGTCCACAGTTGTTGTTTTTTTCATTTGTGATTATGTGTGTATGTGCGATTTGTGTGTATGATAACTGAGAACAGCCAAACCTAATGCCCAGACAGAAGGAGGGATGGTCGGTAATAAAAACATATTCTACAAGGCTACCCTTTCTCAGCTGATTGTCTGTTGAAGATCTCCATTAGTAGTGAAACCATTCTAATAACCATTTTGAGCCACTGTTACATTTACAAACCAATGGAAGATTGTCTAAACTACAGATGGTGGAGAACTTCTGATGTGCAGGCAAATTTTACTTGCATTTAGATTGAAACTACTATTGATGAAGTCTCAAAGGACTTGTGTGAAGAAAAAAAGACAGCTTTAACTAGTGGCTCTCAAATTTTGTTGCTCACTGCTCCCTTTTTTATCAAATGGTCTTTTATAAACACCCTCTTTTTTCCCTTTTTATCTTTTTACTTGTTTCAGTCATTGGACTGTGACCATGCTGAGGGCACTGTCTTCAACAATTTAGTTGAACAAATCAATCCCAATATTTATTTTTAAGTTTGGTGTTTATCCTATTGATTTCTCATTACCTGATACAAAGCCACCTCTCTCACTACCACTCATGCTTTGAGTTGAGGGATCTCTGTCTAACAAGTTATTTGGTAACCTCAACTGTGCTGGGCCCACATGAAAAGCACCCAGTCCACTCTATAAAGCGGTTGGCATTTGGAAGGGCATGCATCAGTAAAACCATGTCAAAGCAGACAGTGGAGCTTGGGACAATCCTTTGGTTTACCAGTTCCCATCAAATTGTCCGTCCAGTGCCAGCACAGAAAACGGACATTAAATGACGATGATGATGACCATTATTGCTGCTGTAAAACAAGTTTCTCAACCACACAACCATATTTAAGCAAAACAATCAAAAGGAAAAACAAACAGCAATTTATTTCAATCAAATAGAAGCACATATTTTCTTGTACTTTCCATTGAACATTTGCCTTTTTTACATATTTCTATCAACTAGAGCCCTATATTTTAAATTTTTATGGAAATTACTAAAGAATCTAAAGGCTTTCTCATTGTTTTATCGACCGCTTTTCCATGTTTGCATGGGTTCAATAGAACCGTCACCTGTCTCCAAGTAGCGTACCATTATACCTTGGTCAGACATGTTTCCATGGAAGATTGGAAGCAAAATACATCACTTACATGCCAGTGACACACTTTTACAACCATCATGTGATGTCAAAACAAGAAGACACTAACACACATTCACACATGCGCATACAATGTTGGTGTTAGGAAGAGCATTCAGCCATAGAAACCATGCCACATCAGACTGGAATTTGGTGCAGCTCTCAGGTTTATGATTTCCAGTCAAACCATCTAACCCATGCCAGCATGGAAATCAGACACTAAAGGATGATGATGTTGACAATGAGCTTCTTGCAGTTTCCATGTACCAAATTCACTCACAAAACTTTGGTCAGCCCAGGGTTGACCAAATATCTTCAGCTGTGTGACACCTTGGGAAAATGTCTTAGGGCTATAGTTGAAGACATTTACCTAAGGTGCCACACAGTGGGAGTCAATCTGAAATAGTGTTGGCAGCCTTTTTAACCACAAACCCATGTCTGCAACCTATATAATGAAATTATTTTGGGTCTTGTTATTATATCATCAATCATCTTTTCTACACACTGTTCTATTCATATTCTAAATCTGACAAAATATTTGTTTTTGAAAATGTGTTTAAAATATAAGTAGTATGCCAGGATAAAATTTTATTCCTAAGAAAACTTATGACCCCTATAAACACCCAACACTCCCTAAAGTAACCCCTTGATATTCAATTACCTCTTGTATGCCAACAGTGCTCCCAACAAGATGTTACCACACATGTTAAAGACCACTGGTTTACACCTTAAGATCAAAACAGTAATTTATTGTAATTCCATACTTACTCTTTTACTTTTTTACTTGTTTCAGTCATTTTACTGCGGCCATGCTGGAGCACCGCCTTTAGTCGAGCAAATCGACCCCAGAACTTATTCTTTGGAAGCCTAGTACTTATTCTATCGATCTCTTTTGCTGAACC
>NC_068981.1:99905817-99925023 GCF_001194135.2 Octopus bimaculoides | reverse complement strand
TGGGGGGGGGGGGACAAACACAGATAAAAACATATATACACACATACATATATATATATATATACATATATACGATGGGCTTCTTTCACTTTCCATCTACCAAATCCATTCACAAGGCTTTGGTCAGCCCGAGGCTATAGTAGAAGACACTTGCCCAAGGTGCCACGCAGTGGGAATGAACCCAGAACCATGTGGTTGGTAAGCAAGCTACTTACCACACAGCCACTCCTGCACCTGTGAAAATACTATATTTTCATTATTATCTTCTTACATCAGTGTTTCTCAACCATTTTTCATCTGTGGACCTCCTCTGATTCCTATTGTACTTGGATGGACCCTCGTAGCCATTCAATGTTTAAAAGATCCTATTATATTTTTATAATTAAATATTATAAGGAATTGTATGAAAAAATTGTTAAAATATTTTTTGTGAATTGTAGAAGTATAACAGATCTATTGCAAATAAATTTTAACAACAAAATCTTATATGGCCCCCAAGGTCCATATGAATCCTGATTGAGAAGCACTACCCTACATGGTCCCCTAGTCAGCTAGAAATAGTAGTCATATTTCCCTCAAGCCACACTCTACTCTATGATGACTTTTGTATGACAGTGAAACTCTTTTACAACCACCATGTAATGCCAAAACAAGGAGACACCATCACACACACACACACATGGAAAGGAAGGATACACTGTCTGAAAAAAAGGGATGAGATGGTCATGGCTGGCATGCCTTTGATCATAATGTCTGCTTAGTTAGAGCTACCTGGGGCTAAAGCAACAACTGTTATATTTATAATTTCGAATTAGGATTACAAAATTATATCAGATAAGTTGAGTTTTGGCAACAGGAAGGGTATCCAGCCATAGAAAATTCACCTCGACAAGTTCTGTCTGACACATGCAACCATTAAGAAATGTATATGTTAAAACAATGATGATGATAGTCTGGGAGTGAAAAAGTAGAAGCTGAGAGAGAGAGAGAGAAGAGGAAGAAAGGATAGAGAGATAGATCAAAGAATGAGAAAGATAGTGGGAACAAAGAAACAAAATGAAAAATGAGAGATAAATGATTAAAGAGGAAATTGAATAGAAGCAGTGAGTTGAGCTAAACTAAGAAAAAGGATCAAAGAGAGAGGAGAGAAAAAGATGAAAAAAAAAGAGATAAGGAAAGCAAAAAAAAAATTATCAAATGCAAATGCAAAGAATAGGAAATTAATGAGGAAAAGATAGTGAGACAGAAAGACTGGGCTATGCACATACACACACATGCATATGCACACACACACACACAAACATAGACACAGATCATTTGACAGGTTTCATCTAGTCAATTTCAGTCACAAAGTGTAGAAGTTCAGATGGACTGTAACTGTAATTCAAAGAACCAGCTCATCATACACTGCATCATACTGATTCTGATTGAGGAATAGATTAAGAATACATGTGTCAGTAGAGTACTCACTACACACAACACATTAGCAGGTAGTTCAGTTGGTCAAACAAATATAATAGTCATTTTCAAAACCAATGGAGGATCCATTTACAGGTGCTCTGAACTCTCTCTCTCTCTCTCTCTCTCTCTCTCTCTTGCATACATGATTGCATGCTGGTACACACTCATACCCACGCAAGGTAATTCAGAAGTTCCTTTAACATTTAAATGATATAGATTTTAATTTAATAATAATGAAATTATTGTATACAGTGCTCAGGTGCACTACAACTTGTCAAAAGTGCATATAAAGCATATGCAGTAATGTAAAAATATCTGGAAAGTGAACAGTGCATAAGTCAGATACATGCTCGCATGTTTGTTTTATTTTGTTATAATTTCGTTTTTCTATAATTTTAATACTGTCTTTGCTGTTTTGCTGTGATATGTTATACAGAAAAATGCCAAAATATTTTTTTAAATTGAGTAAATAGTTATTCTTGTCTTCAAAATGGCACAATACAATGGTAACCAAAATTTAGTGCTGTGCCACAAAAAAGCACCCAGTACACACTTTTGTTAACACTAAGAAGGGCATCCAGCCCCAGAAACTATACCAAAGCAGACATTGGAGCATGATACAGTCCTTGGACTCCTCACATCCTGTCAAACCATCCAATCCATGCTAGCATGGAATATGGATTTTAAATGAGGAGGAGGAAGAGGGTAGTGGTGGTTGTGGTAGTGGTGTATAGCAACTGACCATAATGTAAATAGTTAAGATTCTTTAAGTATCTGATTTAAAAGTTTCTTTAGCATTAATATCAGGTTGTGTAGAATGTTCTGTCTGATTACAAATTTGAACCTGTTGAAATTTATTCTATGTAATGTGGACATTTACTGATGCATAATCATTTCATGAAGAGTTCTCAGAAAGTAACAAACATATTTTTGTATATTAAAATGATTGCAGTGTTGAAGACACACATTAGCCATTCAGAAACACGCAAAGACTGTTAACTTTGCTTAAATGTTTATTGTTTGTAATATTGTGATATTCTCCCATAGGTAGGGGAGTTGGGATTGAGGTGAGGTCTTTAGTGAATGCAGAGGAAAGATGAGTGGAGGCTGCAATGATGAGATTGGAAGTGCAGGAAGGATAGAGAGAGAGAGAGAGAGAATAAAACAAGACAATACATTAAGAAGCTCAACTAACCATAGTTATTAGCAGTTTATATTAGTTGTATAGAAAGTTCCATCTGATTTTTAGTATTTATTTAAAAACACAAACATTATATCTAATACAGTGATTGTAATTATGTGTATAATTTCCTTCAGTTTTGAATGTATGATTTGGTTAATTCTTTGTATTTTGAATTAAAATACATTTTTAATTCATTTTCTATGTCTTCCCTTCTGGCCATATTTTTCCTAACTAAACAAGAAAAGTTTTGTAAAGTTTTAGATTAGAGGAAGTCTGATAGAGCAATGACTGGAGAATATAGAAGGTGTAACATATTTCCTATCTGAATGATTCCAGAGCATTTTTAGTGATTTGTGGGGTATGAGGTCAAGGCACTATCATAATGAAAGAAAACTTCCCTATGGTTTATTGAGGTTGGATGTTTTCTGACCAAAATAGTCTTCAAATGGTAAAGTTGTTGACAGTAGATATCAGAAGTGATTATTTGATTCAACCTTAAAAGCTCATATTAAATGAGCTTTTGAGGATGAAATTCCTTCCTTATTCCACTAAACACTCAATAAAATTTTCTTTTGAAGTTCCTTTCATTGAAGTGGTACAGGGTTTCTATTTGAGATAAGCCTTTGTCTTTAGTACTTAATATTGCTGTAATGTATCCATTTCTTATCTCCATTCACAATCTGCTCCAAAAAATAGTGCGTAATTCACAGCAGTGAAGCCTTTATTGACAATTTGTTACTAAGAGAGCATAAGGAATCAATTTTCCCTCCACTTTGAAATTTTTCCAGGCCCCTTCAAATGATTGTAGTCATAATACTGTCATTAAACCCTATGGAAAGCTTTCAATTCTTACCTTGCACAATTCATCATCCAGTTTGGAAGCACATATCGATCTAGGTTCATCAAGCACACTGAAATTGCCATGTCTGAATTTTCCAAATGACCTTCTGCAAGTTCTTTCATTCACTGCATCTTGATCAAAAGCCTTTTGAATATTTTTGGCTATTTTACTTTCAGTAGAACTTTAATGACACTCAGAAAGCATAATGTAATGAATATGCTCTTTGCTTTATAAAGAAAAGTAGTACACTAAAATTATGGAGAGATACATGCATGCCAGGTGTCTTGATCTCTGAATTTGTGTTGAAACTAAAATGATTGTAGTTTGGAAGATATATATTAGCCATTCAGAAACTCACAAAGACAAACTTCACTTAAACATTTATTGTTCATAATATGGTGTTAAAATTTTCATTACTCCATAACTGCAACCTGGTCTCTGACAATTTGAAGCAACAATAAATTTGGCACATTATTACAAACAATAAATGTTTAAGTGAAGTTAACAGTCTGTGTGTATTTCTGAATAGCTAATATGTATCTTCACCCTGAAATCATTTTAATATCCTAAAATGTGTCTGTTACTCTCTGAGAACTCTTCATAAATTCATTATGCATCAGTAAATAGCAACAGTCTTTATAATTTTTACAAAAATCAGGTTCAAACTTGTAGTCAGACAGAATATTTTATACATCCTGATATCAAATGCTACAGAGACTTTTCAATCAAATACTTAAAGAATTTTAACCATTTACATTATGGTCAATACTCTACACCATCATCATCATTCTCATTCACATTTAAAATCCATGTTCCATGCTGGCATGGATTGGATGGTTTGACAGGATTT
Source organism: Octopus bimaculoides (assembly GCF_001194135.2). NCBI lineage: Eukaryota > Metazoa > Mollusca > Cephalopoda > Octopoda > Octopodidae > Octopus > Octopus bimaculoides. The sequence continues at coordinate 99,920,688 of NC_068981.1, read as the reverse complement.
GAGGGGTCCAAGGACTGTATCATGCTTCAGTATCTGCTTTGGCATAGATTCTAGGGCTGGATGCCCTTCCTCATGTTGACACAAGTGTGGCACCATCACTAGTATGGTAACCATGCAGCTTGTAAGACTATGAGCTCAGAGCGATAGGTAGCTTTATTTTATGAGTTGATGGGTTAAAATGTGAGAGAAGGGGCTAGAGCAGAAACGGTTTCTAGCTGTAAAGGAGCCACATGGTTGCTCACATTTTAGAAGAAAGGTTGGAGGTGAGTGGAATGGAGCTGGAAAGGGATACAAATTGTAGTGATGAGGTGTCTGAATAAACCCTCGATGTATGAGGTAAGTAGAAATGAGTGAAGACACAAGACTCAGGAGTGCACAGGAGAGTGAGAGATGGGAAATGAATAAGGCAGTAAATATAATGAGAGAACAAGCATTGAGTGTTGATAAGTAAGACGGTAAGGAAGAGTAGATGACAACTGCAGAGAGTTATAATGAATGGTGGATATAAAAGGAGAGGATGACAAATGCTGCATGGGGGAGGGAAGAATTGCAGAATAGTAATGATGACAGAGTGGACAGGGTAAAGAGGAGAGAGATGGCTTAGTAGGGTGATTAATGTAAAATGTCGGTGGAGAGGACAGTATTTAAGATGTATATCAAGTGAAATAGTTCCAGATAGAAAAATAGATGATATGAAGGAAAAATGATGGAGTAGGGGGAGTTTTCACAAGTCAGAAAAAAAAGCACATGGTGTTAGGTAATATAGTAGTTTTATTATTTATGCAGTATCACAAATTAAATTCCATATACAGCCAAAATATTTCTGGATAATTTCAGAAATAATTAAGTTTCTGTACAGCCATCCTTTCTTTGTGGAGAAACTTACTCATTTGTGAAGCCATCTGGTAAGCTTTAACCATATTTAGAGCCTAATTTATAATACTGTGTGTGTGTGATGATTTGTTATCACATTTTTCATATCTTGAGGCCAAAAACCTGTTATAAATGTGATTCCGTGAATAAAAGAAATTTAATTTCTTTTATTCAAGAACTATGAACTGCAAATTATTATAAGAGTGGTTTCAGCTACATGGGAGAGATTAGAAGAAATTTCAGGCTTATTGTACAGAGGAAAGGAAGTGAATACAAGATTATTATCAGCTGCAGTATTGCACCATGTTAGAAGCCATCTTTAAGCTGTTAATATGATTGCTCCTGGCAATCCAGGAAGTATCAGACACTAGTCCATAATCAGCATGTTCCTGACCCTTATCCAATCTCATTATCATTCTTCCCCATTCATGAGTCAACTTCAGAAGCATGGCATGTCAGTTAATTGGCCTGTTTAAGTTTATGGCCAAGCTAATGCTCAATAGAGTGCACAGCTGACTTCTTTGTAAAGACATGTTGGCACATTTTAGTAATGCTGTCATTGTGTTTCTTAACCATGAGAGGCAAACTGTGCAAGCAGTACTGGTCAAACATGGATAGTATTCTCCCCCAAAGTATATTACAGTCACACCACTACAATCATCATCATCATCCTTTTGGTGCTCTTTTCTTTACAGGTTAGACTAGTCTGCAACACAGCATGCCTCCATTCATTTCAAATTGTTTTTCATCTCTTCTGTGTAGCTGTATTAACGTATTACTAGCTTACCAATACATGGCAATAAGTAGGAATGGATGAGAAAGATAGTACGCCTGATCTGCCAATCAGTATTTGATCAACTTAAAAAACATCTCAGCTCAAACAAGATCGACATAAATAAACAGTATTAGTTTCTTTAACCCAGATCAACTGAGCAAAATTTTCTTTATATTAATTAGCAAAATTGGTTCCACGCCCCCACTGAGATATGCCTAATATTTTGCTATTTTTTCCTGTTCATTCCTTTTAATTTTTATATTTACGTTTCTATTATTGAATTATATATTTTATTCTGGTACCTTTTATTTGGGTTAAAATGATTAGTCACCACTTGTAAAGCAGCTGTGGTAAATAGCAGCAGAAGTAATAACTTTTTCACTGTCTCTTAATTTCTTTGCTGCAAGAAATGAGCTGTGGGTGTGTTGTGGGATGGCAGATAGCATAATGTGTTATGATGGAGTTGTGGTGTGGTGTGGTATGGTGATTAGATGGTATTTATATGTATATATGCATATGTATATATCTATGTATATCTGTGTGTGATATATCTATATAATACACACAAATATATATATATATGTCTTTTTGTGTGCATGTGTAAATATATGTGTATATACATGTGTGTGTGTGTGTGTGTGTGTGTGTAATTATATATGTATACACACGTGTGTGTAATTTACTTTTTCACTTTCTCTTGGTGTTTTAGATATTAAGAATTACAGGAGACTATAAAAGATATCGAAGTTAGAATGATTGAGGTTAAGCTATGGTATTATTGATCCATCATTATTGATTTCTTCACTTTCAGTTCTTGTGTTTCTTCTTTTTTGCTTTTTGTTGTTTTTTAATTTCCTTATTTTTTTACTTTCTTTTAGATTATATATTTTATGAAAAATATAGAAGAATTTGGAAAGTATAGTGGAATATAGTAAACAAGAGTCTGTTAGCATATATATGGAAAAGCCTTAAAACCCTTAAGAACTTTTTAAGGATCACTAGTTGTTTAGTGCCAAATCAGCCCTAATTCAAAAGACCTATGATCAATGGTATGCCATTGTGTTTTCTATTTTCAGTCATAGCATAAAAGTGTGAATTAAGGGAGATTTGGTTGCTATTTCTAGAGACCCTCTTGTTAGCTCATTTAAAATTTAGGGTTTTCTATACGGATGTCATTTCTTGAAATGGATGAAAGATAAGTTGCTATCTAGTTAGGACATTGTCTATCCCTGTTAATATCTCAGCATAATATTTTATTTTTTGGCAGTTAGAGGATCTGAGGCAATATAGAATTAATGTGTTCTATCCATAAATACAACAGACTTGCTGAGGATGAGTTTAAACCCATAACTTATGAATAGCTAGGTCAATATGTTATCCATTTGGCCATTGTCCTTGCAATATCATGAGGTTGGAATGGATGAATAAAAGGAAGGAGAATAGAATGTAGAGGAATACAGCAAAGTTCTGCAAAATTAGGCAGATTTGGAAAAGTATGATCAAATGTTGTATTGTATTATGTATGTTGTGGTGTGGATGAATGTAGCTGAATACATTGAAAATATAGTGAAGTTTAGACTGCAGAAGAGAGGACTTGATAGTTTGTATTGTCATGAAGATACTGAAATTGTGAAAGGGAAACAAGTGGATGTACACACACACACACATGCACATAACCATACACAAGCATACATACATACAGGCATCACACACACATATATATATATGTATGTGTGTATCTTTTGACAACTGTGTGTATCTACAGTTGCCAATTGTGGAACACAACTGTTACTACATAAACTTAATTGCATAATGCATGATAGTACCAATTTATTTCAATATTGTAAAATTGTAAATAATGAAATATGAAAATCTGACTAAGCTGGAATTTCATTGATTAATACACACACACACACACACACACATGCACACACACACACACACACACACACACGCTCACACACACACACACACACACACACACACACATAAATATTTATACACCCACACATACATATATATCCTATGCATATATTTTCCACGCTCACAGAACAAATGGATTTATACAAGTATATTTGTGTAAATATATATATATGTGTGTGTGTGTGTGTGTTGTTTCAATAAAAGTTGGTTAGAGCAGAGCTACATATTCTATTATAAAGGATGACATTAAATTTATTTGATGATGATGTTAATAGTTTATTTATTAACGCTAACTAAATAGAGCTATGATGAAAGGTGGGGAATTGGTAGAGTTAGATTGTTGGATTGAACACCCTGCAATACTTGTTCTGGGTCTCTACAATTTGAGTTCAAATCTCACTGAGGTAACTTTACCTTTTATCCTTTCAGGTTTGATAAAAACAAAAGGCTGATGTTCTAACAATTGCAGATTGCTTTAATTGTTAGAACACAACACACGATGACATGCAGGAAGCTCCATAATGTCTGTGTTCAAATCCTGTCTCATCACCATAAAGTGGTGATACTTCTGTCAAGAGCTGCATTATCAATTTTACAAATCCAGTGAAAATATAGTTTCCTTGTTCATTTGGAAAATTGGCTGCCATGGCAAAACATGTTCCAGCTGTAATTATTTTGTAGTTTGGTATATCAAGGACCACACTGCCATATCTTTTTATATTTTTTATTAGACAATAGAGTATAATTTGAGGGAGATTCGACTCCTATTTCTACTAGGTTATGCGGTCTCAGAGAGGATCAACAACTTTATTAGTCAGTGAGGAGAAGAGTAAAAGTTTGACCATGTTGCTTCAACATCATCTTGTCTCTGATAACTAAAACACCTAAAGAACAGGAGAATTAAACTTTTCATATCACCAACAAGCCTTTTAGATCATTGAGAATGCATTATGGGGGAAATTAACTTCAATGGGATTAAAGTAGTTTAACCATTTGAACCTGTGAGTATGCTTTAATGGGTGCAATTTAGAAAGACACAAAAGCAAGTGGACCCCCATGGTTTTGTGTTTACAGCCCATTAATAAGGTAGAAACATTATTTTTTGCACATGAACACAAAAACCATGTGGCTGCCTACTTTTGCATCTTCCAGGGGTACAGTTGAACAAGATCATGTTCTGTGAAGTATATTTGGAGGATCAAAGGATTAATATTTAGTTTGAACTTTTGGCAGTTTGTGGTTGAGGTCAAAACATGATCAATGAATGAGCTTTAATAGCATACATTTTGGGAAGGAAGAACTGGAGAAAAGTACTTAGTTTTGAGGTAGAATTAATGGCATGAGAGGTAGGTGCATGGTGTATCTGCTATTGTTGTATTGTTGTTCAGCCATGATTGGGCAGATCTATGATCAAAGACATTCCATCCATGACCATTCTGTATTTTATTCAAATACTTTACATCTAAAACCACATGTCAGTTCAGGAAGTCTTACCCTCTTTTAAAAGAGTAGGATGTGATTTGAGGAAGATGTGGCTGCTATTTCTTGCAGGTCTAACACCTGTATAGAGACTGTCTTGTTTGTAGTGTGAGGTAAGAGTGGTGATAGTGATGATATAAATATATAAATGATATAAAGGTATAAATGGTGGTGGTGATTGTGGTAGAATTATTGCTGGTTGTAGTGGTATTGAATGTAATTATCATAATGGTTATAATACTGAAGTGTGATGTGCACAATGCTAATTAAATTATTGTTGCTGATGACGATTATTGTTGTGATGGTCACTGTGATGATGATGATGACAGTGGTGATGTTGATGATGACGTATGTGGCAATGGAGATGAAAAACATGAACAAGTGAATATTAGAATTATAGTGCTAATTATCGTGATGGTAGTGGGGTGGCGATGATGAGAAGAGATGTGTTGGTGAAACTAATGAAGGTGATAGGGACAACAAAAACAGAGATGATTGTAATAGGTAACGAAATTAAAATAGAAATAAATTCAATCAACCAAATCTAAACATAATTACACTAACAAATAAATTTTCAACACTTCATTATTAATTACAAGCTATGAAACATTCTAGCTGAAACCTTGCAAAGAATTGTGATTTTTATTAACTCTTGCCCTCATACTATAGTTGTGTGAGTCTATAACCTAATTATTGATTCCCAAGTGAAACTTTGTTCATTTCACATTATTGCAATCCATAAATGTTACAAATTGCTATTCTCTGACTTCAAATTTTTGTTAAAATCATGCATGTTGTTGTCTCTCTGAAACAAAACACAGATCAGTTTTGTTTCAGAAGACAGGCATACGATGAAAGGTGTTTCAACCTTGACAATGTTACCTATTTGTGTATCCAAGACCACATCATCCAATGGTCCTTGTAGCAGGTCTAGCAACCACATAAAGCCTCCCTCCCTCATTAGCTCATCGGCATAGTTATAGGGATATGAGACATTTCAGTACAACCTCTGTAGTGTTGCTGATTCACCACTGATTTATTTGACTTTAGATATTTTAATGTTTCTTCCTCCTCTCTCATGCATGTATGTATGTATGTGTGTGTAGTTTATGTGTGTGAGCATCTAGTTATATCTGTGTGTATCTGTAATGTCTCTCTCTCTCTCTCTCCTCTCTCATCCATCCATCTTTTTATGTATGTGTAATCTGTCTCTCTCTCTCTCTGTATGTTTGTATGTATGTATGTGTGTGTGTGTGTTTGTGCATTTGCCACCAGTATCAAAACATGGTTCCAAAACAAGTCGAATGTCCAATCAGCCATGCCAAATCATCATTGTCCAAAGAGCTGTGCTCATTATGTAGGTATTTTGGTGAGTGCTGTAGGACAGCAATAATATTTTATTAATGGCATTTACTGCAGGTCAGTTCAAATTTATGGCCTTGTGCCAGTAATTAAGTTGTTAACAAATTAGAGTCAATACTCAGTTATTCATGTTAAACTAGACTGTTTCGTTTCATATATATCAATCCATTTACAATACCAGCATCTACAAGAAAGACATGAAGGTCACAATTTCCTGCTGCTTCTTTCCATTTAAATTTTGATGTCATGTGCATCAAGATCACAACTTCTTGATCTTCTTTCCCTGTAAACTCATTAACTGAAATCCACTGTTCTCAAATCTTCTCTCGCTGTCTGTTTACAATTATCAGTCTGTAGACCTTGATAGTAGTGGAGGTGGGTTTAATTTACAGCACCAACAAATATCTTTTATGCGTCAGTTGCTCTCAGCATTTCATATAAATTGTTATTGTATATTCTATCATTGGCACACAGTTGTGTCTATAACCAAAATACATAATCCTCAATAACTGAATCATACATTATTGTCATTTAACCCAGATCAGCCTTGATCATGCTAGCCTATTATTAAAGTCATTAAGGCAGTGGGTTGATAGAATCTTTAGCATGCCACACAAATTGATTTGTGGTGTTTTGTCCATCTTTATGTTCTGAGTTCAAATTTTATCAAGGTTGACTTTGCCTTTTATTCTGTCAAGGTTAATGAAATAAGTACCAGTTAAGCACTGGGGATCACTGTTATCAACTAGCTCCTCTCCAAAACCTTAGGCCTTGTGCCTAAGTAGAAAGGATTGTTAAAAACCACTTCATTGTGACCGTTCCCAGACATAGGGTATGTAGGACTACTCTAGCCAGAGTGTCCTTCCCTTTTTACAACAGTAATGTGCAAAGGAGATGTGACTATTATTTCTTGATTGTGTAGAGAATTTTTCATCCTAAGTTATTGCTTAATCCCAGATCAACCATGATTCAATGAACGTATGATTAAATGTGTTGCAGCTGTAATCATACTAATTTGTTATCAAGTACAATGCAAAGGTTCACAATGTTTCATTCTTTAAGGTTGTAATGTTTGTCCCTCATTCGCACATTTCATAATAAAGTAGGTATTGTTAGTGGTAAATTCATCACTGTACTTAATAGCAGTATTGTGAAATTGACAAAGGGATTATGTTTGGCTTGATGTACTAAATTTAATTCCTTCTGTAGCAAAAGCATCTTGCAATATGGCAGCATTTTATCAAAGGAAGATTCATCTTATATCTGCTTAATACTATGAAAACTAGAGATTAACAATCTTGTTTTACATATGCTTGTGCTTCAGGGAGATATTTGCTTCTTTTAACAAATAATCACATGTAATTTCACCCCGATCTCACCTCACACACAATACACATATCAAAAGAAAAAACTCAAAATACCCCAAAATACTATGCACTGGAATTCAGGCAGCTGAAATACTGTTAAGCTGAAAATCTTATATGGTCATTGATGATTAAGCAATATAGTTTGTAATTTAGGCACAAGGCCAGCAATTTTGAAGAGAGGTGGGATAAATCAATACCATATACTTCAATACAAGACTGGTAATATATTTTATCGCCCCTAGGGTGATAAAGTTGACCTCAGAAAGAATTGAACTCAGAGTGAAAAGAGTTGGAACAAGTATCTAACAACATTTTTTCCAATGCTACATCAGTTCTGCCAATGCACAACTCTTTGTTGTTGTTTAGCTCCAGTCAACCCTTTCAAAGTTGATCTATACTCAAAGACACCATGACCATCCCATTGTTTCTGTTTCCAAACTTGCCTTTCCTTTTTATTATATATAATAAGATATGATTTGAGAGACATTTGGCTACTATTTCAACTGGTTGAGAATATCTCTTGGTAGCTTATATCTGAAATAATGATTCAACACTTTGTTGTCATGTCATTTATAAGCACCAATGTGTGAAATTAAGCTTCTGGCAAGCTTAGCCTGTTGGATGATGATTTGTTTTGTTTTTATTTTAAGTCATCCACTTCACTTATACTCTGTACTTATGTATTTCTGGCAATTGTCATTGGCTTGGAAGAAAGATGGACTCTTCCAAGTTTTCTTAACTACAATAAATAACATGAAGAAAGAGATTAGTGGTAAGCCAACAACTCACTAAAGGGTATTTATAGTTCATTTTGTATCTCAGTTTGTAAACAATAACATCATTGGTTATAGGATTTTTACAGGCCAGTCACTGGCTCACTGTACTTTGAACAGGAAAAGTGACACTATAACTGTACAAGTGTGTGTGTGTGTGTGTGTGTGTGTGTGTGTGTGTGTGTGTGTGTATGCCTGCTGCCTGCATAAAATGCTAATCTGGACTGATGAAAGTGCATAATAAGGATGTTGTACAGAATAAGCATTCAATCATGACACATGAAGATGAACACTAAATCTGCAACAAAAAAATGCTAGTCACTTGCTTTAGAAACTATTGTAGGTCCCATGGTCACTGAATAAAAGAAAGAAGGAAAGATTCGGAATTTGTGTATGTATTACTGAAATGAATGAAGACCATTGCACATATGTACAATGGGCCTCCAAAGGGTTCTTTGCAAAGTTTCTCAACCTGTCTTTGATTATAAGTCTGCTTGATCTGGGTTTCATAGCTTCTCAGTGTCTGCTTACTTTTGCTCAGCATTCATATAAATTGAAGATTCCTGGTACATATTCTATCACTGGCATCTCGTAATTACTGAAACAGAATAGAAATTTTATTCCATTGCTAGAAAAGAGATGAATAGAAACACAGTATCATATTAATGTCTGGAGCAATAGAAGATATGTTGTTCTTTGCTAGATAATTAGCAGCTCAGTTGTAGACTGTATTTTCTGAGACAACATTATTATTGAAATAATTTGGATATAAATTTCTAAAGAGAATTGTACAGAAGCTTTTTGTACATGCATACAACATACAAAGTACTTCGACACAGTTTCTGTCTACCAAATTCTATGCAAAGCTTATTGGTCAACTCAGAGTTATGATAGAAGACACTTATCAAGGTATCACTCTGAGGGATTAAACTTATAACCATATCCACCATACTCAACCTCAGGTTATGAGACATTTTCAACTGCATTGTAGTTTTTAAAATTTCAGTTATTTTGCCTTCATGTTTTATAACATTAAATAAATTGAAAGCAAATCTTTCTTTGGCATAATTTGATCCTTTATCCTATGTAAATTTCCTCCCAGAAATCTTTCTATATCCAGCAGTTGGAGAATTTGGGATAGACAGTCAAGTGCCTTTCCCAAAGACATAAGGAAATAGCCACAATGAACTTATAACTTGAAATCTGCTACAATTCATTAAACAGTATGCTATTCAGAGATCATTTGAAACAAATCTAAATGGAATTAATCCAATCTATGACTAAACATTGAAAATAATTTTTTTTTTTCATTTCCTGTTTTCAATTTTCAAAGGAAAGTATGAGTACAACTTAGTAATAGTTTTTTCTTTTTAGTCTATACCTCATCACTCATGAATGTCAGCTCCAATTTGAGGACATGCCTCCTTCCAGGCTGTGTAAGGTGATATTGTGTATGCCAACTCTAAGACAGTTCATAATCCAGTGTCCTGCATAATTTCATGGAAATATATCATGTAGGCCTAACCACTATACTTGAATGTCTCCACAGGGGTATCAAAAAGAGTGTAGTGATGAAAACAGTGGTCTGTGAATTTTAGCTATCTTTATTTGATTGTCTGGCTGATGGGTAGTAAAAATCCATCTAGTGATCGCTGTTGGGTCACTGTAAGAGATCAGCATTCAGAACCTTAGAGAGGAGCAGATTCTGCTGCAGCACAAAACATAGATTTAGGTCATGCAAATATTAGCAGAAATTGGCAATTGATTCAATGGGTCCCAACAAAAGTGTAAGAACAACCTCACCAGTATTTTCACCAATATTTATAGCCTTTGTCTTTGAGCAATATTTGTGGCCTTTGTATTGAGAGACCAACTTTGATGGCAGTGGACTCAAGGTTTGTGAGGAGAATTTGAGCATTTGTGACTGCATGTGAGAAGAGTGTGATGTCATCTGCAAAGTCAAGATTGATGAGATATGATGTTGGATGACATGAGTCTTGGCAGGGATTGAGAATGCCTAGTTTTCTTGGATCAATTTAATGTAAAATTTGAGAACCAAATAACAGAAAAGTCTGATTGGAGTTCACTACATTACTTTACCACTCATTACATAGATTGTCCATCTGTGTGTGAATTGGGGAATACATATGTGCAAACACATGCACGGGACCACATTTACATGCTATTATAAATATCTTTATACATATGAGACTGAATTGATAGTCTAAATCCTTACTATGCTATAGTTTGTGAAGTGTTAGTTACTCCCAAGTATTGTTATTACTATCATTAATTGTCAATGCTAAGTAATTTAAATAATCTCTCTATCTCTCTCTCACATCAGTAATCTATATCCAGATTATTCCAACAACAATGCTGTCTACAACTGAGTTGCAAATTATCTATTAAAGAACAGCATATCTTCTATTGCTTCAGGCATCATCATTAACATGACACTGTGTTTCTATATGCCTCATTTCTATGTATGGAATAAAATTTTCCATTCTGTTGCTGTAATTGCTAATTGATACTAACACACTTTTTTTTTCATTTACCTGTTTGAATTTTTCCCTTTTTATACTGTTGTTTCTTCTGTATTTTCAACCTTCATCATTCAAAGATAAACTGCAACTCAAAATTAGGGGCTTAATGGAAAGAAAAATAAGTTTGCTGCTTAACTGACATGCCTGTTGGTTTACATAGCACTGAATTCATTTCTTACTCATCAGTCAAGGAAGCAAAATTATGTGAGGAGTGATAAAATAATTAAACTGCATTTGGTATCACTTGCCTATATTTTTAAAGGCTTTTTAAAAATTATTATTTGAGTGAGAAGTACAGTTAAATTGCCAAAAGATTGGCTATTCATATTCTATTGTTGATGCTATCTCATGTCCAAAGTTAAGACAGTTCTCGATATTAACATCTGCCTGTTTATAAGTATGCATTGTAAGTATGGTATGGCCATGTATTTAAGAATTTCTTTTGAAACTACATGGCTGAATGCCAATTCATAGCACCTTGGGAAAATTTCCTCTAACATAGCCTCGCATTGACCAATATCTCATGAACAGAATTTTGTAGATGGAAACTGTGTAGAAGTCTATTGTATATATGTGTACATTTGTGTATGTGTTTGTGTGAACATGCATTCATATTTGTTTATGTGTAAACAACAGTGAAAAGAAAAAAACTGTTGCTTTTTGTTGAAAATCAGTTGTGATGTTTGTTCTGCACCAAGGTACAGGCCCTCCCTTGTTACTCTTACTGTCCGAAATGCAGTGAACCAGTGATTCAAACATGTAAACAATGAATCTATTGTTAACTATTTGTGATTTATAAGAGGCAGGCAAGAGCAATAAAGTGGAATTGGTGAGAATTTTACAGGCTTTTAATACTGCACTTGGTTCTTGTCACAAGAATATTTACATGTGCTGCATAAGTTCATTAACCTATTGTGTCTGTCATTTACTTAACATCATGGTTACTAGAACTGAAGTCTTGTTTTATGATGTTGGATTAAAAAATGATTAATTTCATTTTACTGGCACCATTCTTTGTGGTGTAACCATCAGTAGGCTTGTTACATATTGTTGCTCTCCAGGGTAGCCTTTTTCCAACAGGATTATAGTCAAAGGTGTTCTAGCTGTAATCCATCTTTATCCCTTTAACTATAGTATATAAGGACACACTATTTAATGTATCCTTTCTGTTTATAAAATCATAGGGTGCTATTTGAGAGTAATTTGGCTTCTATGAAATGTTAACTTCATATTTCATAATTAGAATCTGGCTGATAGTGTTGCTTGACAAAAACATTCATTATTTTGATTGTCATTCAGCAAATCTTCAGAACATCAAATACTTTAGTTACATCATTTGTCTGATTTTAGCCAATGTATAATAAAATTTTCATTCTTGGTGTCTTTGATTTGGATTTACTGTGTAAATCATTTAGTACTTAGTTATAAGAATTATAAATAGTAATCCTCATAACTCTGTATTGCAAGAGTTACAGTTAACTGAGCAATTAACATCCCAAAGGCCTGATATTGTCATATGCAATCTCTACAGCTGCATTATGTCTACAGCAAAAACATTTATTTCCATGCTCTAGCTATAGAAAAGAAAGAGAGATGAGGGGAGAAAGAGTGGGAAAGAAAGCATAATGAGAAGATAATTTTGTGCTCTGTATAATTAATTATAATTAGTATAATTGTTTTCCGGATAATTGGTTTAATATTATTAATGGGATAATTATCAATTAATTAATACAATGTGGTGTGAGGGCACATAAGTTTTGATCTTTAAAGGAAAAAAATCAAGTTTTTTTGTAAAGATATTTAAATTAAAATTTTAAGAAAACTTTGAGATTTCAAGGCCTTTTATAGATATATGAATCTAAATTCTGTACAAGGTGCACTATATAATTATATCATTAGTTTGTTGTTGTTAGTTCAAGTTCTATGCACTGTCTGTGTTACATTTCATTCAATGGCTGTGTCTATGGCATATGTCTTCTCAAGCAGAGTTGACCATAGCTATCTTTTAGCAATACCTACAATGTCAACGGGCATCCTTACGTATCTCTCATTTTCTCAACATCCTGGAAACTGATCATGTGTTCCAGTACATAATCACTTTTATCCAAATAGCATCACATAAAAGGATATGATGATACAAAAATATCATTTCATATCTCATCTTTAAAAGAATATCACTATTTTAGTGCATCTCCATATGATCAACCACATGGTTCCGGGTTCAATCCCTCTGCGTGGCACCTTGGGCAAGTGTCTTCTACTATAGCCTCGGGCCGACCAAAGCCTTGTGAGTGGATTTGGTAGACGGAAACTGAAAGAAGCCCGTCGTATATATGTGTGTTTGTGTGTCTATGTTTGTCACCCCACCATCGCTTGACAACCGATGCTGGTGTGTTTATGTCCCCGTAACTTGGCGGTTCGGCAAAAAGAGACCGATAGAATAAGTACTAGGCTTCCAAAGAATAAGTCCTGAGGTCGATTTGCTCAAGTAAAGGTGGTGCTCCAGCATGGCTGCAGTCAAATGACTGAAACAAGTAAAAGAGAGTAAAAGAGAGTAAAAGAGAGATATCCAACTTCTAATACTCGATCTTCAAGCCTCAGTTAGCTCCTTATATTTCTTACCAAGTTTCACTGATATACAGATCTATGACTAACATTTGGTAAATAAACATACACATTATCTTTTTGATAGGTATTATTTAAACTTCTATACATATTTCGAACAAAATCACTTCTGATTTTGTGTCAGCTTTTATATTTTGCCTGCAACTCCTATAGATTTGTCATAGAATAGATGTAAACTCCCAGCAAAACAAATCAAAGATTAGATTTGCTTGGAGTTCTGCTACCATTTCTCAGTTGTAGCCCATTTCTATTCCCTTGATGTCACTAATGTCCATAAAGAAGATATTAACATCAAATAATTTCCTTTTCCACTCCCATTTAAATCTAAGATTTTGCACCTGTGAAATTAATCGATATTGATACAGTCCTAACACCATACAAGGAACCTAAGGAATTTCACTGGAAATCAGTGATTAAGATTGAAGGTAATTTACTGAAAACAATTTTGTGCTGTCCAAATGCTTATCATATATATATATCATATATGTATATATATATCATATATGTGTGTGTATATATATATATATATATAAATGGCTGCTATTTCAAGCATAGTGGTATTCCTTAGATACTCTGAATTATAATTTTAATAATAATTATTACCTTTTGAGGTTTTTATTCCCATGCTGGCCACCTGATAGGATTGGTATTTTTAATAACAATCTTATCCTTATTATATATATATATATATATATATATATATATATATATAATTAAATTACTTCATTTCTAACATAGGCCCAAGGCTTGAAATTTTGTGAGAACAATTGATCACGTAGGTCAGATAGAATTTGTTGAGATGGCTTTTCTATGGTAGATTTTCTATGGCTAGATGCTCTTCCTGTTACCAACCCTCACCTGGTTCCAAGTAAGTTAATAGTTCCTCATGGCCAGAGATGTTTTCACAAATGAAGGACACTAAGGACACTGATAGCATTGCGGTGACATTCATTTACAACTATCATGCGATGTCAAAGCAAGGAGACAGTAACACACCCAAATACTCGCACATACATGTTTGTATGTGTGTGTTCTACAGAAAAGAAAGGAATTCTTTAACACAGGATGGCTGTGAAAGACAGCTTAGGAAATTGAGGGGTCTCAGCCGGGATTTGAGAGGTACAGGATTTGATTCTCTGTAGAGGCTTGCT
>NC_068981.1:99897879-99905728 GCF_001194135.2 Octopus bimaculoides | reverse complement strand
TCTCTCTCTCTCTCTCTCTCTCTCTCTCTCTCTCTCTCTCTCTCTCTCTCTATCTCTCCGGGTAACCATGTACCTTCTCTATAGCAAGACACCTGTTTCTACCTCCCTGTCACACTTTAACCTTTCATCATCTGACACAAAATCACTTCCTCCAATACCCCTTCCCTTTTCAAAAGTTCCTTGTCTTGCAAGTTACTTAGTGACCCTGTTAGTACTGGTGCCACATAAAAAAAACATTCAGTCCACACTGTGAAGTGGTTGGCATTTGGAAAGGCATCCAGCTGTAAAAACCATGCCAAAACTGGCCTCACCTGTACTGGTGCCACAAAAAAAACATTCAGTCCTTTCTGTGGAGTGGTCGGTGTTAGGAAGGGCATCCAGCTGTAAAAACGATGCCAAAACAGACACAGTAGCCTGATGTAGTTTTCTATCTGGCTGGCTCCTGTCAAACCATCCAACTCATGCTAGCATGGAAGGCAGACATTAAACAATGAAGATGATGATATATATATAATGAGCTTCTTTCAGTTTCCATATTTTATCAAACTCCAGAAAAAGGAAAGGTAAAGTTGACCATGGCTAAGATTTGAACCTAGAATGTAAAGAGCCAGAAGAAATACCATAAGCATTTAAATTTTTGTCTGATGTTTTAATGAGTCTGCCAATCCACTGCTAAAAGCTATTAAATAATTTAGGTCAACAGAAGCAACCAGAAATTAATATTTAAGCAATAGAATTCTTAAATCTAGAACTGAATACAGAATTTAAGAGAGTATGATATTTCCATGTCAAGGATTAAATACATGAATTCAAAATAATGGTCAAATGCTTCTTCATTTAATTATCTAGTTGTTTCTAGTGGTTCATATTCATTTAGAAATGCTTAATTTCTGTCCCATAATACTATATCATTTCCAATTATATTGATTTAAGGCAACTGATCAGCTGAGTATTTCAACAGTTTAATTGGCTATTACAATGCCACTGGCTATTACAAAATCACCAGTAGTAATAGTAACAATGCCAATGAATTGGTGAGGAAGCAGTTGTACAAGTGCTCAATTTGTTTGTAATAGCAGTCACATTTCCATGACCCACACTCTTCTGTCATAAAATATGTAATTATTGGGCAACAGTCCTAAATCCTAAATATACAGAAATTCGGGGTGGCCATGGCTGGAATGTTTTTGTTCATATGTTTGCTCAATCAGAGTTGGCCTGGTTCTGAACAATAACGACAAGATGGCCTCTATTGGTCTGTTTCAGTAACCTGCTATGGTACGAGGACATAAACACACTAACACCGGTTGTCAAGTGGTGGTGGGGAACAGACATAAGCACAAAGATGCGCATGCACACACACACACACACACACACACACACACACACACAACAGGCTTCTTTCGGTTTTCACCTACCAAATCCACTCACAAGGCTTTAATTGGCCTGAGGCTGTAGTCAAAGACACTTTCCTAAAGTACCATGCAGTGGGACTGAACCCAGAACCATGTAACTGAGAAGCAAGCTTCTTTACCACACAGCCATGCCTGTGCTTAACAGAAAGATGCATTCCCATGCCAGGAACTGAACACGGGCAGTCTGGGTGAAAGCCAGGAATCCTAACCTCTAGACCAAATGGGAAAGCTAAAAATGTTTTAGCATTTCCATGTAATTTCTTGCCACAACAAAACCACTTATGGTAAACATGGTAATAGTTTCTTTGTGGTTGGTTGACTTGCTAGAAACAGCAGCAAAATTTCCAAAAAATTATACTGTAATCACCTTAAAAAAATTGAAGGACACATTGGCTAATTTAGCCTAGATAGCCCTAAAAAGACACAAGACTGGAATATCTTCGATTATACTGTTCCTGTCTGCACAATTAAGATTGACTTAGGGTTGAACAACAGCAGCAAAAACATTGATTTTTTTATACTGACATGAAAAATCAAATACATAGAGAAAGTTTGATAGAATGCCTTTCAGTGAGAAAGTTTGATAGAATGCCTTTCCGAAGAGCACTGGTGCTGGAATAAATATTTTTATGTAACCTACAATGTGAGGTTATAATTGAAGGACATTGATACTCAACAACTGAGATTGACTGTCTATACTTGAATGACTGTCATGATCAACATTGAGACATTATTGATTATTTTGAATGAGAGTCAACCAATTAAAAGTCTAGTCTTTTCTGAAAGAAGTTGAGCATTCTCTAAATTTTCCCCTTCATCTCCTTTGTGTTTCTCACAACCTAATTATGTTTTTCATTTGATTTACATTAAAAAGCTTAGTATAGAGATAACAGTGCTGGATTGTATAGTTTACTGTATTCTACTTCTCTACATTACTTGTTCTAATTTATGCAACACTATTCTCTCCAGACATGATGGCAACAGAAAAGTGCTTGACCACACAGTAGTCGTCTGTAATGTTTTCCTGGTCTTATTTAAAAGACAAGTTCAATTTTTCATATGAATCTATTAGTTGTGCACAAAAGTCTCTGCGGAAGTTTGACTCTGGTCAGTGAAACCATAGGTAATGATAACCAGAAAGAGACAAGTATACAGCAACTAGCATTTCTTTCAACATTAAACTCTTGTTCTCTTCTATTTTTTATCTTTTACTTGTTTCAGCCATTATACTGTGGCCACACTGGGGCACCGCCTTGAAGGATTTTTAGTTGAATGGATCAGCCCCAACACATTTTTAAGCTTGGTACTTATTTTATCGGTCTCTTTTACTGAACTACTAAGATAAAGGGATGTAAACACACCAACATTGGTTGTCAAGTGGTGGTGGGGAACAAACACACACATACACAGAACAGGTTTCTTTCAGTTTCCATTCACCAAATCCACTCACAAGGCTTTGGTTGGCTTGAAGATATAGTCAGACATGCAAGGTGTCATGCAGTAGGCGTAAACGCAGAACCATGTGGTTGGGAAGCAAGCCTCTTACCACACAACCATGCCTGTGTCTAAAAGAAAGACACATTTCCATGCCAGGAATCGAACCCGAGCCTCCTGGATGAAAGCCAGGAATCCTAACCACTAGACCACAAGGGAAAACTAAAAATGTTTTAACTTTCTCAAGTAATTTTTTGCCACAACAAAACCACCAATGGTAAACATTGTAGTAGTCTCCTTTTTATTCCTTACTTCTACCACTACTACAACACAAGAAATAGTTTCATTTTTTAAATGCTGCTCTTTACTGTTTTCTTTGACAAGCAACAGTAAGCTATTTTAACCCTTTAGCATTTAAACTGGCCATATCTAGCTCAAATATTTTACCTGTTTTAGGTTCAGACTATCAAGATCTGGCCTCTTGCACCTATCTTACAATGTCATTAAAAAAAATAAAACAATTACTTCATCAAAATCTTAAAGCTATGAGATAATGCATAATTAATTCAGAACAATGTGAATAAATAACCATTATATTTGATAGAGTAATCTGAATGATAAAGAGTGAATGAATACGTAACTAACAAGTATGATCATCTAGAATAGGTGCAAGCATGGCTATGTATGTATAAGATTTGCTTCTCAACCATATGGTTTTGGGTTTAGTTCTATTGCATGGCACCTTGGGAAAACGTTTTCTACTAGAGCCTCAGGCTGACTAAAACATTGTGGATGTATTTGATGGATGGAAACTAAAAGGATTCTATTGTATACGCTTGTGTGTGTGTGTATGTGTGCACATGCGCATGCATGTGCATATGTGTCTCTTTGTCTTGACATCACAGAATATTTTATAAAATATCACTTTCATGTAAGCAGAGTCCCTCATTTCCAATTTTCTGTGAAAAAATGTCCAGCCATGGAGAAAATATTACCTTGCTTAGAAACAGGTGAAGGTTTGCTAGAGGAAGAGCATTCAATTGTAGAGAACCTGCCTTGAAGAATTCTGCCTGACTGTTACAACCTTAGAAATGTAGACATTAAAATGATAATAATGATGGTGGTGGTGATGATGAAAAATGCTCAGTCTCTATTCTAATTGCGCAGCAACTCCAGTATTAATAAACAGGTATAATCGTTCTGCTATTACGAATTTTTTACCTATGCAACCAAGACTTACTGCATTTTCACTATACATAAGGTGGCAAGCTGACAGAATTGTTACCATGCCAGAAAAAATGCTTAGTGGAAGTTCTTTGACATTATGTTATTTAGTTCAAATGCCACCAGAACTGACTTTGCCATTCATCCTTTTGGGGGTCAATAAAATAAGTACCAGTTGAACAATGGAGTCAATGTAGTTGACTTACTCCTTCCCTGAAGTTGCTGGCCTTGTGCCAAAATTTGAAACTAATATACTTTGGCTATACATGATTTTGCCCCTAGTAGTCTGTCTGCCAAAGTGTATAAAGGAATACAGTATTTGTCTCTACAGGTATGAAGTCTATATTAACTTCAGAGATGTTAGCCAAACTGCAGAGTGGGAAGAAATACAAAAAAGACTTCTGACTGTTTAATTTTACAATATTCATACCCCAGTCTAAATATTCACTGTATCTATGATAATTTATTCTGTTGGAACTGACATAGAAGCCATCACCTGCAGATAAAACATTGTGTTCGCTCACTAACTTTATATGTTAGAATTGAGTAGTTATTTCCTTCTTATATGATGTACTAGAATCTTTTAAGTCCATTACATTACCTATTTGGTAATGTCACCTCTTATTACAAAAGGCCTATAACGTATATAGCTCGTTTCTATTCTTAATTACAAGGAAGTGTGTAGAACTTACGCGCAGGAGAATTATGTGTGTGTTTTGATTTGGTGTAGGCGAGTCCAGCCAGCACGAAAGAAAATAATTACTGATATAAGGGAAATAACTCCTGATTATTTTCTTTTATGGTATATAAGAGTGACGTCCCATGTAACATTTTGGATTGCATGTGCATCTCCTATTTATCTTTACGTTCATCCGATTAAATAAAGTCGAATGTTAGTTAGAGTCACCTATTTAGAGGTGTTTGAAATTAAGGATTAAATATTTTTTAGTGAAGATGTTGCAAGTAGAGGCAGTGTAGAATGGTATCATTACAGAGTAGAAATTAAGTTTATAATAGTGATTTCACAATTTGGCTCAAGGCCAGCAATTTTGAGGGAAGGAGTAAGTCGATTACATCGACCAGAGTGCTAAACTAGTACTTATTTTATCGACCCCAAAAGGATGAAAGGCAAAGTCGACCTCAGCGGAATTTAAACTCACAAAGTAGGCTGGGACGAAATTTCAGATGTGTGGGGATGGAGTTCATTTGTATCAACAAAACTCTTCACCTCAAAACTGCCGGCCTTGTGCCTAAATTAGAAACAATTATTTCATATATGAAAATGTAGGGGAAAGTTGGGTGGAATAAAAACCCAGTATTTTAGCTGTTTGAAGTTAACGCACTAATCCGTTCTTAAAACATGACACTTTTAGGATTCCTGTTCATAGTTGCTTGACTGAAGAAGTCTGGAAGATTTTTTATATGAAGTTGATTAAATTCATTCCAGAATTTAGCTTTTATTTACATTATCAATTCCTGAATGATTAAAAGGGTTTGGCCAAACGATATATTTGCAGGTACCACTGCAAACATAAAAACCTACTAGAAGTATAAAGAAACAGGCTGAGCAATGTAATTAAAAAGTTCGATTTGGTGTGGAATTCACCTACACACCACTTTAAATATCTTTAACCCATTACCTCCCATAATTCTATTTACTGGAATTTTTTAATGAAACTTTGATTTCTAGCGTAAAACAGCCTTAGAAACACGTTGGAATGATCAAAATAACATTTTAAATAGAAATAAGCGAGATATTGGGTGAAAAATTAGCAAACCTCATTTGAATATCAAAGAAATATACCTAGTAGATATAGCAAAAAGGTTAGATATGTGTAAATATTGACAGATAATTACGAAATTTGTAATTTTTAAGTGATCCCATATGAGATCACTGGTAGGTAATGGGTTAAGTATCTACCAAGCCTTGTGAAAGAAATTAGGTAGAAAAAAAACTGAAAGAACGTCAGATGGACTGTGCAGTGGGGTACAGAATTTGGCTATTGCTCAGTTTAATCACCACCTAGCCTTGGGTATTTTACTAAAGTCCATTCTCTTGCATGCATTTGGACTAATCCTTTAGCATTTTTCCGCTGCGAGAGTCAAAATTTGTGCAAAAAGACATCATGGGTACTGACCTAATTTTTCTGACAAAGCCATAAAAAATAATGAATGAAAATCTTTATAGTAATATCCCATTGAGAATAGGTGTACATATGTATAGGCACACACACACAAGCATACATACATACATACATGTCTGTGTGTGTGTATACATGTATATAAGTGCGTGTGCATGTGTGTCTCTACACACATACATACACATTTCAAACATACACACATACCCACACACAACAAACTTTAAAAAAATCACCCAACCAAGGGAGGACCCAAACCAGATAAATTTTATTCTCTTAAAGAAATGGGATAGGTGGCTGATTGTATATGTCAAATCTTTCTCAGGTAGAGAGTGTGCTACTCAACATAGATTAGTGGTTAGTGTCTTCAATATAAAAGTTTCTTCAACAAAGAGACAAAAGGTGATTTGGGAAAGAAAATGAAGAAACAGAAGTGGAAAGAACTGCCTATCTTCTCTGTGTATCATCATCATCATCATTGTTTAGCATCTGCTTTCCATACTGACATGGGTTGAATGAGGGCTGGCAAGCCAGAAGGCTGCACCAGGCTCCAATCCAATCTGGTAAAGTTGCTACAGCTGAATGCCCTTCCTAATGCCAACCACTCCGAGAGTGTAGTGGGTGCTTTTTATGTGCCACCAGCATGAGGGCCAGTCAGGCGGTACTGGCATTGGCCATGCTTGGATGGTGCTTTATACATGCCACCAGCATGGGAACCAGTCAGACAGCACTGGCAACGACTACACTCGAATGGTGCTCTTTACATGCAACTGTCATGGGACCAGTCAGCCAGCACTGGCATTGACCATGTTTGAATGGTCTTTTTTACATGTCACTGGCACAGGAGCCAGTCAAGCGGCAATAGCAATGACCACGCTTGAATGGTGCTTTTTATGTGCCACCAGCACAGGACCAGTCAGGTGGCACTGGCATTGTCGACGCTTGAATCGTGCTTTATACATGTCACTGGCATGAGTGCCAATCAGGCAGTACTATCATCAGCCATGACAATGACTTTGCTTGCCTCAACAGGTCTTCTCAAGTGCAGTTTATTGCTCAATGATTGAAGGGTACTCTTAAATGGGCTGGTTATACTGCACTGGCATAGGCCATGGTTATGGTCTCACTTGGGTTGTCGGGTCTTCTCAAGCACAGCGTATCTCCAAAGGTGTCAATCACTTGTCATTGTCTCGGTGAAGCCCAACATTCGAAGGTCGTGCTTTGCCACCTCATCTCAGGCCTTCCTGGGTCTACCTCTTCCACAGTTTCCCTCTACTGCTAGGGTGTGACACTTTTTCACACAGCTGTCCTCATTCATACACAACACATGACCATACCAGCGCAATTGTCTCTCTTGCACACCACATCTGATGCTTCTTATGTCCAACTTTTCTCTCAGAGCGCTTACACTCTATCATGTTTGCACCAGCAGAGTCAACATTGGCGGAATTCCTTTCAAGTGTGTATGTACACACATGCGCACGCACACACACACACACACACACACACACACACACATATGCAAGGAATTCCTTCATTCCTTGCAAGCTTATGCATGTCCTCAGCAGTCACTGCCCATGTTTCACTGCCATGTAGCATGGCTGTTTATACACATGCGTCATACAGTCTACCTTTTAC
>NC_068981.1:99881213-99897869 GCF_001194135.2 Octopus bimaculoides | reverse complement strand
CACTGCCATGTAGCATGGCTGTTTATACACATGCGTCATACAGTCTACCTTTTACTCTGAGAGAGAGGCCCTTTGTCACCAGCAGAGGTAGGAGCTCTTTGAACTTCGCTTAGGCTATTCTTATTCTAGCTGTTATGCTTTCAGTTAGCCTTCCTTTGATATTGCTGCACCTCTTCTGTATCCATAGCTTGCACCAGGTACATCTTATGGAGTTTCCACCCATACCTTTTCTACAGATCGAGCAGGGCCATCTACCTGAAGGGATTTGTGGTTTGTCTGCCTTCCTACTTATTAAGACTTTGGATTTTGCTAGATTGACTCTAAGTCCCTTCAATTCTAAACTTTGCTTCCACACCTGAAACTTCTCTAGTTCTGATAGTGACTCAGCAATTAGAGCAAGGTCATCAGCATAGAGAAGCTCTCGGGGGCATTCTGTCTTAAATTCATCTGTTATTGCCTGGAGGACTATGATGAATAAGAGGGGGCTGAGGATTGATCTTTGGTGGACCCCTATCCCTACCTGGAATTCTTCACTGTACTTGTTGCCAACCCTCACCTTACTGACAGCATCCCTGCACATGGCTTGTACAGCTGTCGCTAACTACTCATCTGTCCCTAGTTTCCGCATTGACCACCAGATAAGGGATCGGGGGACCCTGTCAAAAGCTTTCTCCATGTCAACGAAAGCCAAGTACAGAGGTTTATCTTTGGCTAGATATTTCTCCTGCAGCTGTCTTACCAGAAATATAACATCAGTGGTGCTTTTTCCTGGCATGAACCCAAAATGCATCTCATCTAGACTGACTCTCTCCGTAATTAGTTGGGCTATGACCCTCTCCATGGCTTTCATTAACTGATCCAACAACTTGATACCTCTGTAATTATTCATAAGGGTGTGATGGGTAAATTTTCACCATTTCATATTTTTAATTTTGCTTGCTATTTACACACACTTACACATACACATATTGAGAAAACCTCATTAATATTAATATTTCTGAAAATATATGTTAGCACAACATTATCAGGACAATCCAAAACTAGTGAAATTCTTATATATATATATATATATATATATATATATACACACATTTATATATTCGTTTTGCAATATTCTTGATGTGAAATCGTGTGTTGAAACAGATATTGTTGTATTTGGGGATGGTCATGTTGCCAGTTTAGCCAATAAAAACGCACGCACTATATATGTGGTGTTAATTTGCTTCAGCTTTATTTTACATTAATCATATTTCAGCCAGAGTTCTTTCGTCACACCTCTGTGACCTCATCAGTGGTCCTTTGCTTTCTTCTTTCTTATTTGTGTGTCTTTCCTTACTAATGACCAGCCATTTTGTATTTTGATACAATATATATATATATATATATATATATATATAATCTTTATATCCAACTTAGCATGGATGTCTTGTTAGAGCACTGAACACTGCATCATTAGCCTTGAGAGATCCTCTCATATAGGTGCATACAAGCACACACACCAGTTATAGAAGACAAGAGTTGTCTTGTCATGGTTGTTGGAATTCCCATATCACATGATTTCACTTAACTGAAAATTGTCAGTGAGAAGTGTCTGGTCACCACATGCCAGTCAAATCTGACTGCTAAAATATATTGAATACCAGCAGCTTTTCAGACACTGATGTTGAAAATACCCAGCAGGCTTATCAAAAATTAATTATCAGCAACAGAAGCAGTATTAATACAAAATGGTAATCTCTCTATCCAACTTAAAATGGATGCCTTGTTAGAACACTGAATATTGTGTTATTAGCCTCAGAAGATCCTCTCAAAATAGGCGCGATGATTTATGTGTGTGTTTTTATGTACCAGGTGCCTATTAATACCTTTTGGCATAAATGCTGATTCTGTCACTAATAATTAATTTTTGATAAGCCTGCTGGCTATTTGTGACATTAGTGTCTGAAAAGAAGCTCATATTTTATATATTGAAGCAAGATTCGACTGGTATGTGGTGACTGGACGTTTACCTCTGATGATTTCAAGTTGAATAAAATCGCATGGCATGACAGACAATTCTCATCTGCTATGATCTATGTGTGTGCTTTTACACACCAAGCACCTATATAAGAGGATCTCTCAAGACTAATTATGCATTATTCAGTGTTCTAACAAGACATCCTTATTAGGTTGGATATAAAGATTACATTTTGGTATTAATACTGCTTCTGTCACTGATAATTAAGATATATATATATATATATATATATATATATATATGACTTAATTATGTTGTGAAACTTCTTCTTCATTTCATGATGAAATAGGTGGATAGTTCTTGTAAATTTCTCAGATTATTTTAAATTAACTAACTGTAGTTTACATTCTGAACTATGAGCTTGATACTCAAATCAAATTTATTTTCAGTTAATTTAGGATTTAATGGAGAATTAATTGATCTCTGAAGGCCTTCTCTATGCCTCTGTGTTGCCAAAACATTAAAGCTTGTGACATCTACAATGGGAACATTATGGGACAAGAGAGAGAAAATTAAGTCAAACGCCCAAAAAGTTACTCTATCAACTGCTTGGACGTTATCTTTCCATAGATCTAATGTGAGGGTTACGATGCACAGCTCAGCCTTGACATAAGATCAAACTTTGGCTAGGTTCTTCACTCTCAAGCAGATGATGATAATGATGAATTGTAAGATAAAAGCAGTGTCATTTCTCCTCCTAATGGCTCTCATACCCTCACCATCCCTCACATAGTGAACATCATTTGTGATAAGAACATACCCTATTATGATTCTTATTTATTCCCTAACCTATTTCTCTTCAAATGTTAAGTATACATATTGCTCTGTGTATGTATAGAAATTATTAGTTTCATGCATAAAACTGGTCATGTTGCTTGTTTGTTTTTTTTTTAGGAGGTGGGGGCAAAAATAATACCTTGAAACACACTATCACTTAATAACTTGAAAATCAATGGTAAAGTTAATTTTGAATTACAGGATTCTGCATTACACCAAGTTTTTCAGGAAACATTGTTTCCGTAATGTGGGGTGTTCCTGTATCCTGTACTATCTCATGGCATTATAGAATGTAAAAATAAATTTTGATTGTAGAAAATTAATAATTAAACTGAACATTTGTCACAAATAAATTAATTCACTGTTTAGTGCTTTGGAGATGATTGAAACAGTATAATACTTGATTGATTGCCTGTTTTTATTGTCTTCTTTTATTTTATCTAGTCCAGTTCATCGTTACTTTAATCCTCTAGCATTTAAACCGGCCATATCCGGCTCAAAATTTTCTACATGTTTTATGTTCAAACTGGTCAGATCTGGCTTCTCACACCTACGTAAGAATGTCATTGTAAAAATATAGTCAAATCATTGAAATATCAAAGCTACAAGACAATGCATGATTAATTCTAATCAAGGTTGTTGCCAACCCTCACCTTACTGACAGCATCCCTGCACATGGCTTGTACAGCTGTCACTAACTACTCATCTGTCCCTAGTTTCTGCATTGACCACCAGATAAGGGGTTGGGGGACCCTGTCAAAGGCTTTCTCCATGTCAACGAAAGCCAGGTACAGAGGTTTATCTTTGGCTAGGTATTTCTCCTGCAGTTGTCTTACCAGAAATATAGCATCAGTGGTGCTTTTCCCTGGCATGAACCCAAACTGCATCTCATCTAGACTGACTCTCTCCGTAATTAGTTGGGCTATGACCCTAAGCATTACATTTGATAATCTGAATACATAAGGGTTAAATTGAAATCTCACTGAACTCAGCTTCCTATTTCATTCCTATGTGGTTGTGAAAAATAGTAATATACTGAAATCAGTTTAACCCTTTTTATGGCCGTATTTCATTATCTATATATTGTAGTTCGTTTTGAAAATAATAAATAATCCTAAGGGCTAACATTTATTGTTGTTAAACTGTTATGTGGAACATGACTTCACAAAAGATTCTTCCATAAATATTATGAATGAAGGTTTTAAATTAAATATTTAAATACTTTAAAATTAATGGTTTTGTATCATTGAACCAGGGGAGGCCTCAGTCTTGTTGATACAGTTAACTAACTGTTGAACAGTTAATTAAATATACACCTCTATTTCCAAAATTATCTTTATAGCCAACCAAATGAAATAGTTATACTATTATTTACTGTTAACCACTATATAACAAGAAGTAAGCTTCCCACAAGTCAAATACACGAACTAATTTTGCTGCTTGGTTGAAGAGAATTCACATCATTATATTGTTAAAGTCTTGGAAAAAGCACAAATATTGCATCTCATTTTCCTTTCCATATAAAATTTTCAGTTTGTACCTAATAAAAAAACAAAGTTATATAATACCGTTTTTAATTATAGCATAGTAATTACAGTGTAACTACATTTTCAGAGAAAGAAATTTGAAATTTTCCAATTGTGACTGTTGCATGTGTATTTCATGTGATTAGAAAAGGTTCAAATGTGGGTTGCAACTTTGTATTTTGCTTCCCCTACAATTTTAAAGTTTCATACCTACATAAAATATTGCTAATTATTTTTTAAATTTCATAAAATTTTGTTTTATTGATTTAATAATAAATAAATGATGATTAGTTTTCTTTTCTTCCTTTTTTTGTTGTTATTTTATATTTTATTTGGTTCATCATATTTTAACAATAAGATTGCTAGTCTGGAGTTAATATTGACTGAAACTTAATTGAAGTTGGGAAAATATCCCAATGTGTCATCTATTTCTATTTGGTTCCCTGCATTTACCTACAGATATTCACATTGTAGTCTTATTAGGGTTGCTAAAAACAATCTCAGTCAAAGTATTAAGAGTCTATAATGAAGTTTTCTCTCCAATGTAACTATTTTTTCAGAATTACAATTCCTTCTTCAGATCTTCTTAGCTGGAATCTCTGCTATAAGCTTTATAGCAGAGACTCCAGCTAAGAAAATCTGAAGAAGGAATTGTAATTCCGAAATATTATCGGACTATAGATAACTATTTTTTGTTTTATATTCACTAAATCAATTCCATGCTTTGCAAAAGTTCAAATATTATAATGAATTTACTCAACTAATATATTTTTGGAGATTTAACCCTTTAACATTTAAACCAGCCAAAATCAGGCCCAAATATATTGTACCTTGTTTTATGTTCAAACTGTCCAGATTCAACCTCTCACACCTACCCAACAATGCCATTCTAAAAATAAACAGTCACATCAAAACTTTGAAGTTACAAGATAATGCATGACTAATTCAAAACAATGTGAATAAATAAATATTACATTTGACTGAATAATCTGAATGCTAAGAATTAGCATCAATGAAATAATCTTTCTACTTGATCGGCAACTCTTCTCTTACCAACAGTTTATAATTACTTGAACCTTATCTTCCATTTCACTACACTGACCTTTGCTTCTCCAAATTCTTCAACTTTATACCACCTCATGCAGCAGTTTCTCTACCTTCAGTTATTCTCCTTGACATATCAGTTATGCAGTAAAAAAGTCACTAGTTGGTTGGAAATCTGTAACCAATGATGTTGTTGTTTATGAATTATGATATAAAATTAATGAATGATAAAAAATATATGTGATTGGAAATGTTGGGTAAACAGTAAGACTTCTAGAAGGAAGTAAAGTATTTAGTGGAATATCTAAATATTGGTTTAAAATTTTGGCACAAGGCCAGCAAGTTTGGTGGAGGAGGTATGTCGCTTACATCAACCTCAGTGTTCAGTGTTATTTTATTGACCCTGAAAGGATGAAAGGATAAGTCGACCTCACTAGAATTTGAGCTCAGAATGCAAGAACAGAAGAAATGCCACTCAGCATTTTTCCCACCATGCTAACGATTCTACCAGCTTGCCACCTTTGGATATCTAAATATTGGTTTCAAATTTTGGCACAAGGTCAGCAATATCAGGGGTAGGGCTAAGTCAATTAGATTAACCCTACTGTTCAACTGGAACTTTATTTTATCGACCTCAAAAGAATGAAAGACAAGGTTGACCTGAGCAGAATTTGAACTCGGAAAGTAAGGACGGACAAAATAATGTTAAGCATTTTGCCCAGCATGCTAACAATTCTGCAAACTCACTGCCTTAGAATATCTAAATACTGGTTTCAGATTTTAGCACAAGGCCAGGAATTTTGGAGGCGAGGTTTGACTGATACTTATTTTATCAACCCCAGAAGGATGAAAGGCAAAGTCAACCTTAGCAGAACTTGAAAGAATATCTAAATACTGAAAAAAGTGAAAAGATACAATGTTCAGTCTTTTCCTGAATGCATGAACATCCTATATAATATCCACTATATCAATTCCATATTTTTAAAAAACTTCAAATACTATTGTCAATTTACTAGACTAAAATATTTTGGAGATTTAAATTAATAACATCAGTGTAATGACCATCACTATTGATTGGCAATCCTTCCATCAGCAACAGTCTGTAATCACTTGAACCTTTTCTTCCATTTTACTATTTTACTGTAACTATGATAACTTTTGGATAAAGTGTTCTGATTTTATGATGTCAAAATATAAACATGTAGAAATATATGCATATTGATGCTCGACAGTTATCCATGGCTGAATCAGTTCTAGCTAAAGCATACTGAAATATTCAGAGCTGCAAGATTGTTCTGTATAGATGAAAAATTCATGTCCTTTAGATTAACTGAAGCTTTTATTGCAAGTTCTATCAAATGGCCATGCAAGAAACTTGTATTAAAATAAATTAACTTCTTTTTATTTCAAATGTGAATTTAAACAGGAGAACATCAGAAATTTAGACTATACTCCCAGTGGATAAAACTTGTCATCTATTTTCAGTCCCCAGTAGTAATTATTCTTCTTCATTTACATCACTGATGCCTATAGGAAAATGCCTCCTTGATGTAAATGAAGAGGAATTGTATCCAATCAAAACTTTAATTTATCATTTCCTTGAGATTTATAAAGCATGATTACCCAATGATATTGCAGACTGTATGTAACCAAGCACTTGTCTTTAAATACAACTTACACAAGATTTGAAAATTTGTTTTTATGCAAATATTGATCCATTACAAAAATCTATAGCAAAGAAGAAATAAGGTACAAGAAATGCTCTAATGAACATATTTTACCGATGAGTAGAAGCAGCGTTGGTGAAGAGAAATGACTTCAACTAGAAATTCGAATACATTACTGACTTGTTTTACAGTAGCTTATCTGTTGCCACATTTATGGATTTCTTCTTTTTTTTTTTTTTTACTGTATTTCTAAAATGTGTGCACAAGAGGGTGTAACTTGTATTATGTGTAACTTTGATTCCTCTTTCTTTTTGTAGGACGTCGGGCAAGCTTGGAGTCGTCGAGTAGCAAAGACACTTCCATATCAGCACACCAACTTTCTCCATTCAAATTTTCTAAATTTAGCCGGGATTCTAGCAGGTTAAAAAAAATGGGGTACGGAAGATCTCCATTGCTGAGTTCTCAATCTGCCTGGGGTGATCAGGTCAGTTTACCTCGACAAGACTCCACCGACCAAACATTTGAGAATGTGTCTGCGTAAGTACTCTGGAATTATACATTTTAAGTCTGCTTCCAATGTCTATTGTCTGCCTGCACTAATTAATATTTCTAAGTATTGCCTCTAAATCATACACTAAATGGTATAACTGAGACTTATTTCTATAATTTTGAGTTGGTGAGTGTAAATGTCTGAGTTGATAAGGTACCATCACACAACCACTTAGCTATGATATGTAAGCTACAATGTCTGACTTGGTTTAGCTCAAAATGTTGCCTGCTTTTGTTGTTTAGCTCTATTCCAGGTCTAAATCTAAGATTACACTTCAAAGAGAATTTTTTTTCTGACGACAATTTTGAAGTTATTCAATCTCACACATTTCACTATATCACTATATACATTTTACCAATGCAGACCATAACTAGTTTCTGTAGACTCTGGTTTTCACACCAGAAATTCCTTCTTGAATCAACAGTTTATGATGTGTATGCACATGCATAAGTGGGTCTGGGCTATATTTTATATTGATGTACAACTTTTACTTGTATTTTATGACTGATTTCATTTATGTTACATATTTATATCAAATTTCATGTTAACTGATAAAACATTTCTAAATTTAAATATTACTTGCTAATGTAATTGGCTGTGCATCCTTTAAATATACTTGGTTCAAAACCTTGTTCCATTCTTACATCATGGTTGAGTTGTTAAAAAAGGGAAAACCGTGCATATAAATAAATCATCCCACCTATGCGAGCGTTGAAAAATGGACAGAAAACAGTAAAAGAAAATTCTTTCATATCATTTGTATTCCAGCAAATGTTGGAATACAAGTTATACAAGTTGTATACCTATGTGGTATTAATCAGAATTTTTTTTAATCATACACAAGCAATCCTGTGCATGCATTTGTGCGTGCACACACACACAAACACCTAAATATATTTATATGTGTAAATTTGTATATCCTGAAATCATAAAAATAGGAGTAGTCTGAAGTTATATATATATAAATATATATATATATATATTTACTATTTGCTGATGCAGATGATCACTAGTTTTCCCCATGTTCTACTGTTTACCATATACTTTTATGCATGCTATTTACATATTGAAGCAGATTTAAATGTAATACATTTGTAAACAACAGATCAAAATATGAACCACTGATGGAATCAAACCATAGATCTCTTGTTTTCTGTACAAATTCACTACCATTTACATCACTGGAGACTTAGAACTTTCCTCTCATAAACTAAAATACAAATAACTATCTACACTTTTGAACACCACAACATAGGTATTTTTGTTTAAATGCTGATTTATCAGTTTTGTCACCAATATTTTACATCTTTCACCAACATATATTGGTGAAAGATATGAACATACATATATACATATACATACAGTAGGTGCGAGCATGGCTGTGTGGTAAGAAACTTGCTTCCCAACTACATGGTTCCAGGTTCAGTCCCATTGCATGGCACCTTGGGCAAGTGTCTTCTACTATTGTCTCAGTCCAGCCAAAACCTTGTCAGTGGATTTGGTGGACGGAAACTGGAAGAATCCTGTCATATGTGTGTGTGTGTGTGTGTGTGTGTGTGTGTGTGTTCCCCCCCTCCCACCATTGCTTGACAAAGATGCTGGTGTATTTATGTCCCCCATAACTTAGCAGTTCAGCAAAAGAGACTGATAGAATAGGTACTAGACTTACAAAATATAAGTCCTGGGTCAATTTCTTCAACTAAAACCCTTTGAGGTGGTGCTCCAGCATGGCCGCAGTCAAATGACTGAAACAAGTAAAAGAATAAAAGAATATAAACTTCCAATCAGTTTATATCTGCCAAATTCCACTTACAAAGCATTAGATCAATCCAAGGCAGTCGTAGAAAACACTTGCCCAAAGTATTGTTCAGTTGGACTGAACCCACAAACCAAGTGGTTGCTAAGAAAAAATTCTTAACTACATAACAATGGCCTACATTCATTCTATCTAGAGAAATGTGATTCCAAGCTGGAAGGAAGTGATGCCCCCATTCCATTTCTTCTTTTCTTTTTTCTGACTCTTTCACTATTCACTTCCTGTGCATATTCTATGTATTGTTCATGCAGTTTTGGTTACTTTTGCTGATGAGTTGTAGTGCACCTGAGCACTGTATACAATAAGTTCATTATTATTATTTGGCAGGTAAGCTTCTTCTAGGTATTAGACGTATGATATTAGCAATAGTTAACAATCATTATGCAACTGTGTCTGGAAAATGAATTGAAAATATGGCTCTCTCATATTTTACCAAATACCCATCTATAACATGGCTACAGAGAGTTAGGTTACTTCCACTAATCTCTTTTAGTGTGATGTTCTCTGGTGTTGCTTGTGAAAGCATGTGACATAGTGGTTAGGGTGTTGCACTCGTGATTGTAAGATCATTGTTTCAATTCCCTTCTGGAGCAAAACACTTCATTTCATGTTGCTCTCCAGTCCACTTTGTTGTAAATGAGTTCCAACAATAGCTGGGACGTTAACTCTCTGACAGACCAGCAGTCCATTCAGCAGAAGGGGTCTTGTGATCTCTGTCCCTTATATGTGATGGACATTGGATTAGCCCTTTAGTATTTAAGCAGGCCATATCAGGCCCAAATATTCTATCTGCTTTATGTTCAAACTGGTCTAATATGGCCCCTCACACCAACCCTACAATATCATTCTAATAATTAATAGTTACTTCATCAAAATCTCAAAGCAACAAGATAATGCAATATTAATTCAAAACATGTGAATAAATAAACATTACTTTTGACAGAATAATATGAATGCTCAAGGGTTAAGCTCTTGCCTTATGATTCACGTGAGTGAATCTTTGGTGTTGTTGGTAAGAAGGGAAGAAGTGAAGTAATGGAGATTATCCACCATCTTTCCAGCAACAACCTTGGGCACCTTTTTGAATTCTACATGTCTAACACTCATAGACGTGCTTACAGAACCGAAGGAACAACAACAGCATCTTTAACTTTTGAAAACATTTCTGCATGCTCAGAATTGCTGAAGCATAGAATAAACTATCTGCATGAATTGTTAGCTGTTGAGACATTACATCCTTCAAATCCGTCATGCTCCCTGAAATTTGCCAACAGTACACCTGATGCCCCACAACCCCATATCTTCCTTTTTATTTTTCAGACTTTTTCATTATTCACTTCCTGTGCATATTCTATGTATTGTTCATGCAGTTTTGGTTACTTTTGCTGATGAGTTGTAGTGCATCTGAGCATTGTATACAACAAGTTCATTATTATTATTTTCATTATTATTTGGCAGGTCCTATGTGAGCTTCTTCTAGGTATATGATGTATGATATTAATAATAGTGATGCAGTTATGTCTGAAAGATGAATTGAAAATGTGATGGCTCGCTCATATTTTACCAAGTACCTATCTATAACATAGCTACAGAGAATTAAGCTACTTCCAGTAATGTCTAATATTACTAAGATGTCCCATTTTGATTCAGTATGTTGATGATAATTGACACCAGTACATCTAGAATCTGTAATTTCCTGAATGGAATACAACAAAGATCAATTATATCATCCATTGTAAGTACATAACGTTACTACATCTCAGTATATGCATACAGCCTTTATGTAGATGTCATCAATCACTTTTATGCACCAATCCCTTGATGCAACTACACAACAATGCACAGTTTATGCATACTAAATTCCACTCAAAAGGTGTGTGCATAAATATATGTAGATTGATAGATAGACAGATAAATAGACAGGTAGATAGATAGGTACACACACACACATTATGGGTTTCCATGCAATTGCTATCTACCAAATTCCCTTCACAAGGCACTGCAAAAAAAAAAAAAACCATTTGCCCAGTGGGATTGAATCTGGAACAATGTGATTGCAAAACAAGATTTTTAGCCACCATATCAGTGTCTATATCCATTCTACCAAGAGAAATTTGTATAAAAAATTAAACACACATATACACTCTCTCTCCCCACTTCTCTTTCTAACATAAATGTGTGTGTGTTTGTGTGTGTGCATGCATTTTTTTACTATTGCATATTTGTGAAAGACGTAAACATTAATAAAGAAAATTGATAAACCAGCACTTTTGAACTAAAGTACATTTTTTCCTCTTGTGTTACATAGATGCTCCTTGTCTTTCTAATCATTATAAAAGCACCTATACCCAAAGATGTTATAGTTCACAAAATGCAGTATAAAATAAAACAGAAGACAAAATAATAATTTTTCAGACTTAATCTGTTGCTATTTAATTTATGAAGCTTTATATGATTAGTCAACTTCTTAGAAATAGCTGCCAATTTCTTCTTAAATTACAACCAATGATTTTTAGAGAAAAGAAGGAGACATTGGACAATTTAGTACCAGTTATAGTGTGTCTGAGTGAAGAATGAGACTGTCACAATTGGAATACTCAATCAAGGGTTCAAACTTAAATAATTCAGTGTTATGAGCCATCACAGTGAGAGTGTGTAACTGGTCAGTTTTTACTGTAAGTCATAGAAAGACACCTGAAACTTGTTCAACTATTACAGAGCCATCTGAATTTGAAACAATGTTGACTACTTTACCTAGAGATCTTATGTCACAATTAGGGGATTCCTTTGTGTTAGTATTATCTTCTCTAATATATAAAATAGAGATATGTGTGTGTTCGCTTATCACGTGAAAACGGCTTCACCATTTACTTCCATACTTGTGATGCATGAATAATTTGACCTCTTCATTTGATTTTTTTTATTAAAAATAAATAATATTACTTTATATTTATGATTCACTTCTTTAAAAAGGTTCCTCAATGTCAACTTCCGGTATTGCCATAACAACGGCACAAAGCTTCACTCTCTATTTGGACGTTTTTGTACCAAATGCTTACATACTTGTGATGAAATGTCAACTTCCGGTATTGACATAGCGTGCATGTAGTATTTACTCTCTCTCTCTCTTTCATACACACGCACACACACACACTCACACACAAAGATCTATGCATATTTATGCATGTACGTATACATGACCTCTCTCTCTCTTTCTCTCTCACTCTCTCTCTCACTCTCTCTCTCACTCTCTCTCTCACTCTCTCTCACTCTCTCTCTCACTCTCTCTCTCACTCTCTCTCTCTCCCTCCCTCTCTCTCCCTCCCTCTCTGTCACACACACACACACGTCCATTTCATCTGATGTGTGATACTGTGTGTGTGTGTGCGTGTGTGTGTGTGTGTGTGTGTGTGTGTGCGTGTGCGTGCGTGCATGTGTGGGGGGTTCCACAATCGCCATTTATTTCAATTACTCTTGAAAGAAATAAAGGAGGCATGAACTCCTCAAGCTGCATTAAAGGCAGTCTGTCTAAGAGGACTCAATCAAGGTTAACTCTGATTAAGTATTCCAACATCATCATAAATATAGGAACTTTTATGAGTGGATATCAGCAGCTTGAAAATGTTTTAGAAAGCAGGAAAATAATGTCATAGGTTATTACTTTATCAACATTAATAAAATTTGTTTTATTTTTAATGCCCATGTTTTTATACATGAGTTGAATATTTAACACTCACCATCATCATCATCATTCTTTTAACATTCACTTTTCTGTGCCCTTCCTCCATTCCTATCACCATCCCTTATCTATTACCAAGCAAGGTAATATTTACTCATGATCAGACAAATTTTCACCAAATGTTGAAAATGAATTTAATTTACATTTACAAGCATGCAATGTCAAGAAAAAGAGACACAGCCACACCCACATAAATAGACAGACAAACATACATATGTACAATGGACTTCTTTCTGTTTCCATCTACAAATCTACTCATAAGGCTTTGGTCAGCTCAAGGCTAAGGTAGAAGACTCAACCCCAGACCATTTCATTGGGAAGCAAGCTTTTTAACCACATGGCCATGCATGCCTGTATCTATAATCCCTGTACCTATATGAATGAAAAATAATCAATTACTAAAACTAAGGTGGTGTAATGTTTGAGAAGTAGACTAAATGCTTTATTGTGTTTAGTTTCATATCTCTACCTTTGAGTTCAACATCTTTGAGGTTCAACTTTGTCCTACACTCCCTTAACCCCTTAGCCTTCCGACGACTGTATCACATATCGTGCTTATTCATTCAAATTGTTTTGAACTAATCATGCATTATCTCATAGCTTTCATATTTCAATAATGTAATTGTTTACTTTTAGAATGACATTACAGGATAGTTGTGAGAGGCCAGATCTTGTCAATTTGAACACAAAACAAGTAGAATATTTGGGCCTGATATGACCAGTTTGATTCCTAAAGGGTTAAATTTGATAAAATAAGTACCATTCATGTATGTACACAGGCTGACTTAATCATTTATGATCCTTCCCTACAAAAGTTTTTGCTGGGTGAATCAGTAGAAACAATAGATTTAAATACAAAATGCATTACAGTATTGAGTATCATCTTTCTACATTCTGAGCTGAATTCTTACTGGTTCCTTTAAGAGTCAATAGAATAATATTGATTTTAAACTGATGATATATCAACTAACTATATTCCTTCCTTAGAAAAATTAGATTATGCTTAGTTGGAAGAAGTTATACATGATATGAGATCTACCAGTGTTATATGATAAACATAAAAGTACTCAGTGCATCTTTGTGTTAAAAGTGTGTAGAGTATGGTTTATTTATAAAGAGAAACAGGATTACATTATTACCTGTATCACATTGTCATCCAACTGGCATTTCATTTGATTGTACACATCAGTAGATTGAGAAGAGATGACATATAATGATTTAAAATTGCACATGCTGCAATTTCAAGTAATCATTGGGGTCTTTGGCATAAGTTATTCAATATACACCAAGAGAGTGTCTTTTGAAGTTGAGATGAAATTTGGGTTTGTGTTGGCAGGCTGAAATAAGCTTATTTCTTTCTCTATAAGTATTTTACAAATTCTAATATATAATATTAACCTATATCAACTGTAATATCAGTTATACTAACCTAATAAATATTTGTAACAAAGTTAAAATTGCTGATATCATAATTTCCACCACTTTTGCTAATATAGTTTTACAATCCAGCAAGGGCCCATCAATTGAAGCAACTTGATCCACTGACAATAGCAGCTTAATCATTCCCAAATCACACCCTAATATCTTAAAAAAGGGAAGGACACATTGAATAGTATTGTC
This sequence comes from Octopus bimaculoides, assembly GCF_001194135.2. NCBI lineage: Eukaryota > Metazoa > Mollusca > Cephalopoda > Octopoda > Octopodidae > Octopus > Octopus bimaculoides. The sequence goes on along the minus strand of NC_068981.1, from coordinate 99,883,113 downwards.
TTCTGTCCACTGTGTATAAATAAAAGATAGGATAAACACTACTAGAATGCTTTTAATCATAGGTTTGCTTAATAACCTATCACTAAGAAGGAGCAAAAACTTTTACAGTTTAGATAGGTGCTTGAGTGAAGGAAGTTCTTCGATATGATTATTTTCTCAGCCAAGCTGAGTCTGCTCCTTCTGAGTAAGGTTTGCATTTTTCTGGTATCCACCACTTGATGTTGTAATGCACAGCTTTTTCCTTCTATCTCCATATGTGCCTTGCTAATGACATTTTATCTCTCTTGGATATTAAATGAAGACTTATGGTTATTAAATCTTGTTTCTGAAGGGACCTTTTCTCATGCCCAAGTATTTCTTTACATGTGTATCATTTGACTTCACCTCCACAACATACACAACAGTTTTTGTACTGGCTTTGTAGTGGGCATGTGGTAATGCATCTGAATGTGCAACTTGTCTCTGTTCTAGGTTTGGGTGTTTGACCTTGATTTTTTCCACAGATTTTGTTCCAGTTTTTTTACAGCAACTGTAAGACATACAAACTAAATATGATACTTTCAAGCCTCCAGTGACAAAGAGCCACACCCTATTATTCCTTTTAGCCATTTCTGATGGTTACTAGAATCAGTTCTCAACCTCTTGTACGAAACCAATTAGTAATTTGGCTATTATGAGACTATAATGTGTTGTTATCAGAGGTGTTAAGGCGATGAGCTGGCAAAATCATTAACATAGTGGACAAATGATTAGCAGCATTTCTGACTCATTAGCTTCTGAGTTCAAATTCTGCCAAGATCAACTTTGCTGTTCATTCTTTTGGGGTTGATGAAATAAGCACCAGTTGTGCACTGGGGTCAATGTAATCAACTACTAGCATAGCTAGAGGGGGGCAAAGGGGATGGTCCACCCTGGGAAGCACTTTTATGGGGGTGGCACTACTCTTGGGTCTGCTGTAGGCAATATGTATTTTTTGTTGGGTCCCGACGGTGGCAAATTGAAGGACCACCCTAGGCAGCACACACTCTCGCTATGCTAGTGTAATCAACTACCCACTTCATCCAAAATTTCAGTCCTTGTGCCTGTAGTAGAAAGTGTTATTATTATATAATGCAGTGAGCTGGCAGAATTGTTAGCATGCCAGGTTAAATGCTTAGCGGCATTTCATCTGCTGCTACATTCTGAGTTCAAATTCTGCCAAGGTCATCTTTGCTTTCATCCTTGTGGGTTCAATAAATTAAGTACCAGTGAAATGCTGTTGTCGATGTAATCAAGCAGTCTCCTTCCCTAAATTCCAGACCTTGTGTCTTTAGAAGAAAGGATTATTATTATTATTATTATATGAAGGCAGCAAGCTGGCAGAACTGTTAGCAAAACCATGTCGGGCAAAATGCTTAGTGGCATTTTGCTTATCTTCACATTCTGAGTTCAAATTCTGCCAAGGTCAACTTTACCTTTCATCCTTCCAGGGTCAATAAAATAAGTACCAGTCAAGTACTGGGATCAGCTTAGTCGACTCCCCCCTCTCCTTGAAATTGCTGGTCTTGTGCCGAAATTTGAAATTATTATTGTCTACCCCTCCATCCTCTCTCTCTCCTTCGTAGTTTTTCCTTAAGGTCTTCAGGTTCTGGCTATATATAAATGAGAAACCCATTCTAAATTATCTCGCTGACATACTACAACGAAATATCCAAGATGCAGATAAGATAGAGATTTTTTTATTTATTTACGGCCTCAAACATCTCATAATACCTTCGCGCTTTAGTTTGCCCCCTATTATTTATCTTGTTTCTCTCCATGAAATTCAATTGAATTCAGTTGTTGTCTTAAATTCATGCTTATTCATTTTCTAAGCTTCCTAAATTCATGCTACGTTATATTCTAATCACCCAGAATTCAT
>NC_068981.1:99874109-99877049 GCF_001194135.2 Octopus bimaculoides | reverse complement strand
CATTTCGAGCGTGGCCGTTTTCGTGTGGGTGACACGTAAAAGCACCCACTACACTCTCTGAGTGGTTGGCGTTAGGAAGGGCATCCAGCTGTAGAAACTCTGCCAAATCAGACTGGAGCCTGGTGTTGCCATCCGGTTTCACCAGTCCTCAGTCAAATCGTCCAACCCATGCTAGCATGGAAAGCGGACGTTAAACGATGATGATGATGATGATGATGATGATGATGATAATTTGATTCTGGTTCATTCATATTCCTAGTAGAATTTATGTGGGTAGTAGGTTACTACCTGTAACCTTAGGTATCCACAAGTTTTCAGTAGCCTTTCGAGTGCTTACAATCCTCCTGATAATCTTACTTGGATCTAAAAGGTAAACTTTCTGTAGAAGTTCTACGGACATTTTATTCCAACTTCCTTCAACCATTTATTCTATATCTTTACTTACAATTCCCAATGCACCATTTAATACAGGCACAACCTTTACAGTTTTCATACTCCAAATTCTTGCAATTTCAAATTTTAAGGGATTGCAGTTTTCTCATTTTTCATCCTCTTTCCTTACAATCCTGGAATTAATTAGTAAGCAACTCTGCTTTTCTTTGTCTATCATTGTTATGTCTGGTCTATTATTTTCTAGCTTCTTATCCATCTGAATAGGAAAATCCCTTAAGTGTTGGGTAGCAATGAGATAGTGCACATGTTCTTTTATTCTTTTCATTTTCTTACTAGTGTCATTCATTAGATTATGGTCATGCTGTAGCATCCCTTTTCAATGGGTTTTTTTTTTTATCTCATTGACCCCAGCACTTATTTCATTTAACTACTCATCAAATAGTTAAATTATCTCTTTTCTTGTATTATATATGCAACTAAACTCACACAGAAGCAGTAAGTTGGCAGAGTTATTAGGATATAGCACAAAATGCCTTGTAGTATTTGTTCCAGTTATCTGCTTTCTGAGTTTAAACTCCATCTATACCAACTTTACCTTTTATCTTTTGTGGGTCAATAAAATACAAGTCCAAGACAACGGATCAGCAGAATTGATGGAATATTGGATTGAATATCATGTAGTATTTGTTTTAGTTCTTCGCTTTCTTGTAGACTTAATATATCATCCTTCTTAACACACTCAAATAATCATTGTTATCCTGCATTATGAACAGATATTGCAAATTTGGTATTGGTCCTATTTCTTGTTCTCTACCTCCTCTTAAGTTTTTTTATACTTTGCTCTAATAAAGGGTCTTATGTTTCTTTTCATTTGGAATATTTATTATCATTGTAAACATTCTTTGATTGTTGTTTTTCTATACTTTATCCACCATGTGCTTTACTTGTCTAACTATATATATTATTTGTTTGTCTTCTCCTTAGCTTTCTTTTACTTGTTTTTTTTATCTAGTTACCTACATACCTACATGTGTGTGTGTGTGTGTGCGTTTATGTGTGTGTGTGTGTGTGTGTGTGTGTGTGTATTTTGCTTAGGCATTGCAATACTAATAACCTGGCATAGAACTCAATATATGCATGCTTCTGGACAAACCTTTAGTCAAGTACAAAGCAGTAATAAGAAATGACAAAGGAATAAACGATTATCCTATAAACTTCATTAGCTTACAGCTGTTTCCACTATAAGATGCAATGGATTCATAATTTCTTTTACTCAATTTTCTACATGCTGTTAAAACTGTATCTACCTCAAAAATATTTTACTCCATAAGTGAAATCAAACTAAATTCGACGACTGGCACCCATGCCAACGTCGTCTCCCTCATTGGACATGAAACTCAGCTTGCGAAGACTTATTGGGGCAAGCGAAAGCGAAATTGTGATGGCACCTGTGCCCAGCGTCGCCTTTCTGGCACTAGTGCCCGTGGCATGTGTAAGAACTTTTGAGCGAGATCGTTACCAGTGCCCCTGGACTGGCTCTTGTGCGGGTGGCACATAAAATACACCATTTTGAGCGTAGCCGTTGCCAGTACCGCCTGACTGGCCTTCGTGCCGGTGGCACGTAAAAGCACCCACTACACTCTCTGAGTGGTTGGCATTAGGAAGGGCATCCAGCTGTAGAAACTCTGCCAAATCAGATTGGAGCCTGGTGTAGCCTTCGGGTTCCACCAGTCCTCAGTCAAATCGTCCAACCCGTGCTAGCATGGAAAGCGGACGTTAAACGACGATGATGATGATGATGATGTATGTGCATATATATATATATATATATATATATATATATATATGTGTGTATATACATTAGTAATCATTTTCTTTTATAAAGTGGTAGAAAACATTTTTTTATTTGCCTGTTATTTACAGCAGAGCCTCCTTCAGTGGCTCATAATGATAGTAGAGGTGGAAGGAGAACGAATGGATGAAGCAAAAAGAATAGAGAGAAATGGAAAAGAAAGAAAAATAGAAAAAGGTGTGGATAAAAATGAAAGATTATTCATACTTCTTACATTCTTCCTTTTGCTTTAATCCTTCTTATTCTTTAATTTACTTTCATCTTCATCATCTTCTCTTTGGTTTTCTTTTCATGCCATGACTTCTCTGTCTTTCTGCTTTTCCCTCACCTATTTCACTGTGTGTGTTCACAGGCATATTTTTCTATATAACTGTTTCTTCTGTTTTTTTTTTCCTTTTTTTTGTTGTTGTTTGTTTATTACTTTCTTTTTTTGTTGTTTGTTTTTTTCTTTCTTTTTTTTAGTTATACTACCTCTTCTTATTTCATTTATATGTTCAGTTCCTCCTGGTATTCTTTTTTCTGCCCCTCTCTCTATCTACCCATCTTTCTGTCTCTTTATCTGTATTTGTTTATCCTTCTATTTCTACCTGCCTACCTATTTACCCAGTTTAACTCTTTTTCTCTCTCTCTCTCTCTCTCTCTCTCTCATCCTTTACACCCCACCCCCGCTCTATCACTTTCTCAGTATATATATA
>NC_068981.1:99866559-99873783 GCF_001194135.2 Octopus bimaculoides | reverse complement strand
ATATATATATATATATATATATATATATATATATATATAAAACATACTCACACATGCACATACGTACATACATCTGACTACTAATGTATTTTTGTAGGTATTCAACACTACCTTCCTTTCTATCTGTTCATCTAACTTTTCTTCTGTTCTGTCATTCTTTCTGTTTTTATCTCTCTCTCTCCCCTTCTCTCTCTCTCTCCATCTATCTATCTATCTATCTCTCATTCCATTTCTTTCTTCCTCTACAACGTTTTTATTAATGTTTCCAACTCTGCTCCTCCCTTAACCTCATTTAATTCATTTTCTCCATTGAAACATGTCAAAACACTTCCCCACAATCAAACAAACCCTTAATAATTATTTCAACTCATTATTCCTCAATTCAAATAAGGCAAATTGCAATGAAAATATTTTATTCTCCATAAAAACCAAACAAAATCATAACAAAAATATAATCCTTTAGATTCCACACTGCATCTACACATTGCAGTTTCCAAGGAAGCTTGCAACTGGTGCACTGCTTGTACAAATAGCAGTACTTATTCCTCAGAAGAACAATATCTTTCAGTGTTCTCTAAATGACAAGATTGCACTATAACATCAAATGTTGACACATAAATATTTCAGTATGTTTCTGAATAGCCATGAAATGTTATCACTGCCTGGTAGGTGGAAAAGCTACTATTGTACATGACCCTTAACATTATTCTACAATTATGGCTCAGTTAATAACTACCATAAGGTAGGTTCAGACTCATTTCAATTTTAAACTTCTCAGTCTTCGTAACAGTTTTTTTTTCGTTTAATTTTTCTGTTTTAGTTTTTTAAAGAAAACAATATATAATTTCAAACAGGTTGTTCCTTCATTATTTTTTGTTTGTTTTTGTTTTGTCTTTTTTTTTTGGGGGGGGGGGGGAATAATTCACAAACTTAATGATGTGTTAATCTATTTTTCTGTCACATTTGGTATTAAAATTTCAGAGAAACATTTAAAAACACAGATTTACATGTGCATACGCACAGGGCAATAATACCACTTGAATTTGCATATCCCTCTTCCTCTCATTCCCTTTCTCTTTCTCTGTGTATATGTGTTTGTGTATATTTATGCATGTATGTATGTGTGTGTTGTGTATATATATATATATATATATATATATACATATATATATATATATATGTTTACAAAATAAAAAGGAAGTAAAGATACTCAATACCGAAATACAGTGTAATTATTTATTGTACTCAGATTACTCTCTATGCTACTCCAAATTTCACAACTCTTTCTTAATCATGCAAGTTGGAGTAACAACAAAGAATAATCTCAGTATTATATAGTTAGATAGATAGATAGATAGATGCATATATGTGTATACATATATGTATGTGTGTGTGTGTATATACATCTCTGTGTGTGTGTGTGTATATATATATATGCCAGAGGGTTTGCAAATCCAATGGGGGTCTTAAAAGACATGTTAGGATCCACAATGAGCAGAACTTACTTGCAGGTATTGGTAGTGCAAATCAGAGGTGCAATCTGTGTGGGTGCTTTTTCAAAACACTGTCTGGTTTAAAAAGCCACATCAGACGCCATGAAAGGGCTAAGGTGTAGGTGCAGGAGGTGGTCAAACTCTGTTTAAGGAGTAGACAACCACCACAACCACCATATATATATATACATATATTTATTTATATGTATGTATGTATGTATATCTGCATTTCTGTTTTTGTAGAAAAAATATACAAGTGCTTAATAAATATTGGTGGAAGACAAATCAGTCAGATAATGGTTGTATGTGCATTAGAGAGAGAGAGACAGGAAGAGAGAGAGACAGGAAGAGAGAGAGACAGGAAGAGAGAGAGACAGGAAGAGAGAGAGACAGGAAGAGAGAGAGACAGGAAGAGAGAGAGACAGGAAGAGAGAGAGACAGGAAGAGAGAGAGACAGGAAGAGAGAGAGACAGGAAGAGAGAGATGTAGTGTCTGTTAGTAAATGAATAAAAGCAAGAAGCAATTTAATGCTTGAGTAGATAACTTGATTTTATCTCCGTATTTTCTGTTTTCAAATCTTGCCAAATTCAGCTTACCTTATTCGTCCTTACCTGGTCAATAAATTAATCACCTTTAAATTTGTAAGATCCATTAAACTGACTATATGCTGCAACCATTTCATTTAAGTTTGTATTTTATGTCAACAAGCATGCATGTAGGCACATGGCTCTATTTGTGTGGGTGTACATTCATGTCTGAACATCAGTGGAAGCTAGAATAGCAATTTCATACCATTGGTTTCATGAAGCTCCATATATTGACACACTGACTGTAATATTAGTTCTGTGTGAGCATGAGGGTGGGGGTGGGGAGTGGAGATAGAGGAGATGTAGCTCACTTTGCAACCACATGATTTTTGAGTTCAGTATCACTGCATGGCACCTTGGGCAAGTGTCTTCGTATAGCCCCAGTTTGAGTAATGCTTTGTGTGTGTTGTATACTCTCTCTTTACTCTTTTACTTGTTTCAGTCATTTGACTGCGGCCATGCTGGAGTACCGCAGGACTTATTCTTTGGAAGCCTAGTACTTATTCTATCGGTTTCTTTTTGCTGAACCGCTAAGTTACAGGGACGTAAACACACCAGCATCGGTTTGCAAGCGATGTTGGGGGGGACAAACACAGACACATAAACATATACACACACATACACACATATATATACATATATACGAAGGGCTTCTTTCAGTTTTCATCTACCAAATCCACTCACAAGGCTTTGGTCAGCCCGAGGCTATAGTAGAAGACACTTGCCCAAAATGCCACACAGTGGGACTGAACCCAGAACCATGTGGTTGGTAAGCAAGCTACTTACCACACAGCCACTCCTGCGCCTTGCATAAAGGATCGTGGGTAAGCAAATCACAAGAAAAAAATATATGAATTAATTTAGACTTACCTTGCCTTCAGTATTTCAGGGTTATGACCCCATTTTTAAGAAATTAGCGAATGTTGCCGATGTTCTTGTATGTGAGTATGCGTGGAATTGGCATGTGTGGAAAGGTATTGCTATAGCAACCAGCTAGCTTCCTGTAACTCTCTTCTGTTGTTGGTATTTGTTTTCCTTTTGTGTATGAGGATGGCCTCAGAGATTCTAGGGTTGCCCCTGTTCCACTGTGTTGCATTGATGAGCACTGTGAGTTCCCGGGTCTGGCATTTCTGTAGATGTTTCTTCATGGAAATGCCAGACCCGAGAATTCACAGTGCACATCAGAGCGGAACAGGGGCAACCAATGAGGAAACTAAGGATAGAAGAATGGTTAGTGACAGCTGTGTGAGCCATGTACAGAGACGCTGTCAGTAAGGTGAGGGTTGGCAACAAGTACGGTGATGAATTCTCTCAGAAACAGACAACATACAGATTCGTTCTTCACAACTCCTGAAGCTGTTTTCTGACAAGGAGCAGTGAGTCAGGAAATTTTCATACAGCTGGAGGCCTCAATTGAAACAGGGGGCCCAATATAATAAGGTTGAGAAATGCTATTATAGATTATGCCGAACCGAAAAAGATCACAGCCACATCATCCAAACAGACCGGGTGAAACCGGGCTTAGCTGCTAGTATATATATATAAATTGCACTTCATAATAAAGGCTCCAATGAAGCTATAAAGTGTTATTCAGGCACTATAGTATGAGTTCACTGCATCTCACAACAGAAACAGCTGTAAGCTAATGAAATTCATTAGATAATCATTTATTCCTTTGTCATCTGTTATATATATATATATATATATATATATAATAATGAAGGAGGTTAGATGCAATATAAAACCAAAACAAAATTTCACTTGTCACTAGTAGTGACTGAGGGTGCAGGGTAGCACCTACATTGCTAGAAACAAGAGTCAAAAACCCTTATAGCCACAAAAAAAGTACACTGTGTATGCACTGAGAAGTGAGATCACTGCCCCACTGCAAGTGAGGTCACTATACTAGCTAGTTTCACCTTGCTCATCTGTAGTGATTACTCCATCGCTGATGGTTAGGCTAAATCCCAGCTGTAAGTATATAGTATTTACCATATGAATCAATGGCTGATTCAGCGAAATGATAATGTGAAAGTTATAAACTAACGAAGGTGGTTAGATGCAACATGAAACCAAAAAGGCAAACTTTAATTGTCATGTTTTTTTTTTTCCATCCGCTATTTCCATGCTGGTATGGATACGATGAGACATTTTAAGGCATTATTCTACAGCCAGATGCCCTTCCTAATGGCAATCCTTATTTGTTTTCAAGTCAGGTATTTTATTCCTCTGAAGATCTTCACCTGTTGAACTGCCAAACAACTAGATATAGTGTTTATTTGACACATAAGCAAATGTTACTGCTACCCAAGGCAGTGAGCTGGCAGAAACATCAGCACGCCGGGCAAAATGCTTAGTGGTATTTCGTCTGTCTTTACATTCTGAGTTCAAATTCCACCGAGGTTGACTTTTCCTTTCATCCTTTTGGGGTTGATAAATCAAGTACCAGTTGCCTACTAATCGACTGGCCCCATCCCCAAAATGTTCTGGCCTTGTGCCTAGAGTAGAAAAGAATGTGAAGAATCAGTGAGAATCACACATATACATATTCATATATGTGATGGGCATGACACAGTTTCTTTCTGTCAATCAAATTACACTTATGAAGACAGAATCATTAGAGCATTGTATAAAAGCCTTGAAATATTTGTTCCAGGATCATTAAGATAAAGTGCCAGTCAGCTATTGGCAATAATAGGTCAATTCTTTCTTGTTTTTTTCTCTCTCTCTCTCTTTCTTTCTCTCTCTCTCACTCTCTCTCTCTCTCTCACTCTCTCTCTCAACTAGGTGGACTGTGCTGTGAGAAAGACATGGATGCCAACTCATGTAGCTCTTTTTTCCCAAACAGCCACTTCCATTTTATCACTGTGGGGAAAATGTGGTCACCAAGGCTTTGATAGAACATAGATAGAATGAAGTCACTATATATGTAATGTGTATGTGTGTGTGCTTGTTAATTTTAAGAAGTAATGTCTTATAACTCATGTAACTGTTTCAAAACATAGATGTCTTAGCTCTTCTGAGATAAAAAGAGAATAGATATTGGAAATCAACAACGTTTTTATGTAGGTCAGAGAGAAAAACTACAATCAAAGTATATAACAACAAAAGTAAGTAAAATGAAAGAAAAAATATTACTTGGAAGAAACATCAAAAGGGCCAGGAACTACTCACATATAAAATCTTTTTAGATTATTATGGAACTCACTGAAAATGTATAATGGATGGAGATTCTTGTCTTATCTTGTCACTGCTCTGTATCAATGATAAAAATACTTAATTCTTTAAGTTTATTTCAACAGATATCATGCAGAAGTGAAGGCACATGGCCTAATGGTTAGGCTGTTACACTCACAATTGCAAGGTCATGCTTTCAGTTCTCAGACTGGGCAATGCATTGTGTTCTTGAGCAAACTGACACTTCATTTCATATTGCTCCAGTCCACTTGCCTGTTAGTGAGTAACTCTGTAATAAACTGGGGTAATATTATGATCTCAGCCACTCATATGCCATGAAACCAAGTAACCAGCGCTGTGTCCTAGGACTTGAGACAATACTTACTTATCTTGGAGAAGTAGTATTTATTGCTATAAGTATTAGGAGCATGACATAAATAACAAGCTCAAATCCTTTTAAGAGCTTGAATAAAGTGGCAATAAGCCACTTTAGTGTATTCTCTCTTGATCCAAAAGATTTTGGTGGCTTATTATGAGCTGTACCAATTAATTACATCTCTTGTTTTGGGTGTATTGTTTCTTATACAGTAGAAGTCCTTACCTTTAAAAAAAAAAGACAAGTTTTTGGCTCAGTTTGAAATTACTGTTGCTAGGGTCCCCTCTTGGCAAGGTCATGGATATTGGAGTTTATGTTATATTTCAAGTAAGATTGCAGTATTTAATATTGTTTGATAAATAAATAGCAGTCCTAGTATGTGTAGAATTTTGGAGAGCCTGTGTGGCTGAAATGTGCAGCCCAACCTTAAGGCAGAACTATATTTTGATTGCAGAAATAACTAAAAATAATTAGATATGAACTCCAAACTGTGACATTATCATCTTCATTGTTTTAACATCTACTTTTCCATGCTTGTATGGATCAGACAGGGTTCATTTATGCAGATTTTCTATGGCCAGATATTTCTTCCTCTCACTAACCCTTATCTGTTTCCGAGTGAGTAATATTTGCTTACAATATTACGATAAGCCAGAAGTACACACACACACACAAACACACACTTAAGACCTTTTTTTTCAGCTTCTGCCTACCAAATTCTCTCAAAAGGCTTTAGACATGCCCAGGGCTATAGTAGAAAACACTTGCTCAACGTGCTGGACAGTGTAAACATTCAAACATCTTTACAATCTTCCCAAATCTGCTGCATTTCACATGGAATTCTTGGTCCTTTAAAGTCATGTTAGTGTATTATAAATCAACCTACCTATATTAGTTTAAATTTTGGTGTGAAAAATTCAATTTGTAGACTGGAAAATACAGTATTAGACATTAGAGAGAGAGAGCGGGGAGAGATAAAAAGAGAGGATGTGAGAGAGAGAGAGAGAGGGGTGCATATTGTTGAGACTGATGAATAACCTTTCTAAAAATTGAATAACAACCATACAATTTATAATGACAATAATGTCATATGAGATGCTGTCACATATTCACACACAATAACTAGATGGTTCACAACAGAGATAGAATGGTGGTGGTGATGGAGAGGTGTTCTTTTAATATAATATTCCTTAGAATGTAGTAAGAAGAGATTTAATTGGAGGTTGGAATGAGAACACTATTTTATCATTTGGGTGGAAAATTAATAATTCACATTTGGTTCTTTTATCTGAGTGTTCATAAATACACATACATATACATGTATATCTATACATAAATGAATTTATATACAGTCAGCTGCTTTCCTGTCCTTCCCTACAAAAAAAAAAAAAAAAAAAAGAATAAATGAATTATTAATTTTCCACTCAGATGATAAAATTCAACAATTTTTATGCATTCTTTATTAGTCTGATGAATAAAGCATTTGTTTATGAAAACAAAACAAAAAAACATTAAAATTAAAATGTATAAAAATGCATGATGTGACTTGTTGCTCACTACTCTTTTTATCTCTCTCTCTCTCTCTCTCTCT
>NC_068981.1:99862227-99866527 GCF_001194135.2 Octopus bimaculoides | reverse complement strand
CCCCCCCCCCCAATATATATATATACATACACACACACACACAGATATATAATTTGTTTGCTTGTTGAAAGGATCAGCAAAGAAAATCCAGTGAGCCATAAATATCATTTAAAGAATACAGGAGTTATACATGAGCTGCTTCAAGCTTCATGCTCAGAAAGTACAGTAATTGGGCAGGCTTGCATGTCATTCAGACTCAACTATTGAGCCTAAATGATTGCTGGATCATGCAACATACACAATATATTACTACACTATCTGTCCATTACTACACTATCTGAACACAGAACTTATAACCACTGACTTACAGTTGTTTATATATAACTCCTGTGTTCAGTAAATGAGATTAATATATTATATATCCACCAAAACTTAATTACAAGCTAACACCTACTTAATCCTGTAACCACTAACTTCTCATAATCCAACACTAATAGGAAACTAAGACCTTGATCCAATTAGTTGTATAACATTATAATCCGTAACCATACGATTAATTAAAAGACTAGAGAAACAATTTAAATTAGACTTAGATTAATTCAAATTAGTTCCAGACCCGTATCATTATCTGATACGAGTCTAGAACTAGAATATGTTGAAGAACCATGTAAATATACAATTGAACAAACTAAAAAGGAACATAAAAGCAACTACATAAACACCAGGATAGCATCAAAAATTATTTTACTAAACATAGACATCCCATAATCAGCTGTTTTGTTGGAAATCATTATGGTTTTGATACCAAGCAGTACCATTTAATATAACAATATAAAACCACATAAAAAATTATATTTAAATGCTGTTTGGGAATTACTAAACATAATGACAAAAACAGACATGCAGATTTGATAAAGCTGAATACTCATAATACATCTGATAATAATGTCCTCCCAAACCAACAACTACATAAAAAGTAATTATATATAACCAGCCAGAAACAGTAAAAACAAATAATTGGATCCTAAAACTCACAATGCTAAATGAAATTAACATAAAAGGAATAAACAGGCATTAAACTGGTGCTTATTAATGACTATTCAATGGAATAAAAATAAGCAAGAAGCAGTCTTAATATTAATGTTAATTAAACAATAAATTAATGGGGAAAAAAAATAACACACACACACACACACACACACACATTGCCAGGTATTATGACCTACAGCCACATTGTATTATATATATACATATATATATATATATATATATATGCCCATATCACATTGAAAACAATGGTTCTTATTCGATCACTGAAGTTAAGAAACATTGAGCCTAGTTAGGACTTAGATGAGTGACAGCTTGGGAAACCTACATGCTGTAGACATCATTCAATCCTTTCAAGGTGGTGCTCTAGCATGACCACAGTCCAATGACTGGAACTAGTAAAGGGATATGTATATATATATATATATATATATATATATATATATAAAAGGGAGAGAAATTGTACAAAATGTATAAATAGATGATGAGTAAAGCACTGGCACAGTTTCGATTACCTGTTGTTATCCTCAGTGAAGACAATAACAACATTGCACATCTGTCTATCTATCTATATATATATATATATATATATATATATATATATGTACTCAGTTCTCAAGTTCAAGTGGAATGTACATACCACACACAATGCACTCCGGTGTTGCCTGGGTCATTGATAACAATTACACCATGACCAACTGGTATTGCAGTACATGTTTCTGATAAGAAAAAATTGATTTGAAATTGTACCAATCAGTGTACACGGTGTGTGTCCTGACCAATGAAGGGACATGCACCATGGACAGACTAATGTGTATGTGACCATAATTTGCCCTCACATAGATGTGCAATGTTGTTGTCTTCACTGAGGTTATCAGATCAGACATTTGTTTTCCATCGCACTACTCGCATTATAGTAGATGCTCAACCACTGTGAAAAATAGGGAGATTGTAGCAAAATCGTTTCAAACTTTGAGGCTTATGGAATGAATAATAGGCATGAATATATGCTAATAACGATACGTAATTTTGCATAAATTGGATTGAATAAAGAGAAAAATGTTAAAGGCAAAAAAGCTCGAACGGTTTGAGTCATTGATTCATGTCTTTACCACACTTGAATGAATTATAGGCTCTTACTGTGCTTAATCCTTAAGAAAATTTATTGAATTTAAACCCGAGAAGGCTCCTTTGGCATTCCTGAGTCATTTGCTACCAAGAAAATCTACATAGACAAATTGTTTTCAGTAGTAGTGCCAGAAGCAATCACAATTATGCCAGAACACAGTTCATTAATCAATTTCTGTTGAAAAATAGGGCTTTGTGCAAAGAAATGGTATTACAATACTTCAAAGACATTGTTTAATCAAGAAATACTGAAGACATTCACATTGGCAGTTTAGTTGTGGCACAAAGGCCATTATTGACGGAAAATGTGCCAATAATTGTTCCAAAAAGCATGTCTTTTTGTCATTTTCCATTGACAAATAGGGTTTTGTGCATCACAAATGCACTCATAAACACTCCTTGTACATTGCAGCATTTTTTGACACTAAAAACATTAAAATTGGCAATGTAGATTGGAAGCAAATCAAAATATTGCCCAAAAATGACCTCAAAATTGTGCGACCCAACCTCATTTTCGAGGTTTTTTGTAGTAAAAAAGAGTTGTTGTGCCAAGAACATATTTCATTTAGTAGCCAAAAGATTACTGTATCTTTTGATACCTCTTATGTCAAAATCGGTAACTCAGTTTTTGAATCCACAAGGAACATACACTCACAAACTCTGTCTTATATATATGTAGAAAATAGGTATGAATATACACTAGTAACAATAAGCAACTTTGCATAAATTGGGTTGAATAAAGAGAAAAATGTTAAAGGCAAATGCTTGAACGAATATAAATTCTTACTGTGCTTAATCCTTAGGAAAATTTTATTAAATTTAAATCCAAGAATACTCCTTTGGCATTACTGAGTCATTTTCTAGCAAGAAAATCTACATAGACGAATTGCTTTCAGTAGTAATGCCAGAAGTGATCACAATTATGCCAGAACACAGTTCATTAGTCAGTTTCTCTTGAAAAATAGGGCTTTGTGCAAAGAAATGTTATTACAATACTTCAAAGACATTGTTTAATCAAGAAATACTGAAGACGTTCACATTGGCAGTTTAGTTGTGGCACAAAGGCCATTATTGGTGGAAAATGTGCCAATAAGTATTCCCAAAGCATGTTTTTTGGTCATTTTCCATTGATAAATTGGGTTTTGTGTATCACAAAAGTACTCATAACACTCCTTGTACATTGCTGCATTTTTTGACACCAAAAACATTAAAATTGGCAATGTAGATTGGAAGCAAATGCAAATATTGCCCAAAAATGATCTCAAAATTGTGTGACCTGACCTTGTTTTTGAGGTTATTTTTGTAGTAAAAAAGAGTTCTCATGCAAAAAACATACCTCATTTGGTAGCCAAAAGATTACTGAATCTTATAATATCTCATACATCAGAATCAGCAATTCAGTTTCTGAATCCATAAGGAACATATGTACCACACACAGACACACACACACACAAACCTTGTTTTATATACGTGTAGTGAAACTAACACTTCGATCGCCATTACATACAAAACTACCTATCGCCATTAGATACAAAACTGCTATCGCCATTCTTCTCATTTAAATATAAACACACGCGAGCGTAGCAGAGAACCCATCTCCTTGTCATCACGTGACTGATTAATATTCGAAGTGGCAACTTCTTCGAACCGTTCCCGCCAGAACGCAAACTGACCAATCACGGCCCTTAATAAGGTCACGTGATAGAGTATTTGTCTGAAGCCATCGGGAGCCGATAGTTTGTTATAAATAGCTTTAACTTGGCGGCCAAATTTGTCTCGGTCCAGTTTCTCTATAGAGACTATGCTGTGTACCACACAACAGCAGCAGCAACAATCAGCCAGCGACCACATCAACAGCTTCGTCCAGCCAACGATGACCACCGCCGTCGCCACATCAGCAACACGATTCTATGATTACTACTAACCAGCATCAATCTCCACCAGCGTCAACACGACTTTCTATGTACACCAAACTAAACCACCGCGGCACACATCTCTCTCTTCGATTCTGTTAGGTGACTTAGCTTCACCACGATAATAAACAGACAAGAGATTTCAGCCTGCGATAAACGTCTGTCCTCAAGGCCCTGGCATCGAAGCCAAAACACAACTAGTGATAAGCTCTGCCAAACGACGAACGACGAACATCTGTATAACAAGAATCACGGCCCGGCATCGATGCCAC
>NC_068981.1:99857884-99862199 GCF_001194135.2 Octopus bimaculoides | reverse complement strand
GTCTTTGATTATGTTCTGATATGTCGCATTCACACTCTCACATAGACATACATCTTTTACGCCACAATAAATATTTCTGTTATTCATTTCATACGGTTGCCTTCTATAGTCTTCATTACTGGTATTTACGAATTCACTAATGTTATCGAAGTATAACATTATTTGTATATCATCATTTGATATATATATTTTGTGTTCGACCGTGTGACGCGTTTAAATAAAAGGAGTCCTCTGTTTTTCCATTCGTCACCATTTCTCCTTTTTGAGTTCGCACGGTCGTTCCTTACATACGTATATATATATAAAATATACTGCTTTATTTTGAGATTGCTAATGTTAACAATACTCGCAAATAAAATACAGACTGGAGTTGTAGTGCTCCAAGTGAGCTATATTCCGCTTAATAATCTCAATGGAGGCAATGCAAGCGGAAACTAGAGGAACATAATTAATAACCACACTCAAAACCAAATATATACATATATTCTTCTACATTTATAACACGGATATAAAAATTCCAAATATATAAATATAAAAATACATATAAATAGATAAATATCGATGCGATACATAAAACACAGTGAATTTTAGATTTAAAAGTTATAATACATTGGTGTGATAAAAATTGAAGATGATAAAACATTCAAAGGACGTACTAAAATACCATGAAAATAATACAAAAATTTAAAAATTCCATCTACCGGCCATAGATGGAATTTTAAAAATTTTGTATTATGTTCGTGGTATTTTAGTACGTCCTTTTAATGTTTTATCATCCCAAATTTTTATTACACCAATGTATTGTAACTTTTCAATTTAAAATTCACTGTTTTATGTATCGCATTGATATTTATCTATTTATATGTATTTTTATATTTACATATTTGGAATTTTTATATCCGTTTTATAAATGTAGAAGAATATATGTATATATTTGGTTTTTGAGTGTGGTTATTAATTATGTTCCTCTAGTTTCCGCTTGCATTGCCTCCAGTGAGGTTATTAAGTGGTATATATATATATATATATATATATATATATATATATATATATATATATATATATATACATATATATATATATATATAGTTGAATAAAATTTAGATAAAACCTTGTATGCTATACATAGTTCATCCACAGTTATTGGCTACCAAATGTCATTGTACAGTGGGACTTATTCATCTTTGTACAACATGCACGCATGCATGCATGCATACATACATACATGCATGGTGGTGGTTGTTTTGGACTCCTCATGCAGAGAATGGCCATCTCTTGTACTTACACCTTAGATCAATCATGGCATTTAATGTGGCTATTCAAACCAGACAATGATTTGAAAAGAGACTCACATAGATTGCATGTCTGATTTGGACCACCAAGAGCTGCAGTTAAGTTCTGATCTTTGTGGATCTTAGATTGTCTCTTGAAGCCTTTGTTAGATTTGCAGACCTTATGGCATATACAGCATGCATGCATGTGTTCTTCAATCAATCACTCAATGGATCACAGATCTGAAAAAGAAGCACACTCTAAAAGTTAGAGCAGTAATGTATTTATTTGTAGTTAAGTATATGTCCGGTCATAGACTGACTAATGGTTTCACATTCATAAAGCTATGACTGAACATATATTTAACTTCATGTAAACACGCACACACACATACTCACTCTCTCACTCACACACACACATTATACACAGTGTTGGATCTCCATTGTTTGACACAGATTCAGTTGCTTGATCAACTGAAGAACCTGCACCCAAATTAACATGTAAATAGCTGAGCATTCCAAGAAAGATGTAACCTTAATGTAATTCTTAGACAGAATCAGTACGATACTGTGTGAGACAAGGTTTTTACCTTTTAAAATAACAGATACAATCCACCTGATGGCCTTCCATACAGTTTTCATCTACCTAATTTCACTTAAAAGATATGGGTTGACTCAAGGTTATAGAAAATGGCATTTGCCTGAGGTGCTTCTCATTGCTGACTTTATTCATCTGCCACACACTAATTGGCCAGCATTGATGTTGTTTTTGTGGTTCAAGGCTCATTCCATCACTAACCACTTCATAGCATAGACTGGGTACATTTTATCGTGCCACCAACACTGGAAATGTTCTCTTTGGAAAGACAAAACTGTCCATTCAGCTTTCTATCAGTTATATTTGAAGTTACTATGCTTCTGGACAGATTAACTGCAATGTGGCTTGCAGAGTCAACAACTTCGTTCTTTCACTTTCATGTGAATTTTATAATTGTATGCTCTTCCTATTACCTATCATGCTACAATTTGGAAAGGATACACTTTATTGTACCATCAGTGCTAGAGAGATTGTCTGCAACAGATGTAAAGAGTTTTGTACACCATATCAGTTCTTATTCAGAGTTACTGTCCTCTAAGAAAAATTGCTTTTAATGTAGCTTGAGGAGTTCATGTCTCCCTTATTTCTTATGATACTGACACAAATGAATCCCCTAATTGTGACATAAGATCTCTTGGTAAAGTAGCCAACATTGTTTCAAATCCTGATGGCTCTAAATTTGTTGCACAGGCCAACCAGTATACACACTCTCTGTGATGGCTCATAACACTGAATTAGTTAAGTGTGAACCAATGAGAGAGTTTCTAGGTAATTGGTTAATGTACTAGAAATAACAGCTTAATCTAATTCAAAGAACACTTTGCCATATTAAATAAGCTTATGATGCAGTGAATAATATGCCCTACATCATTATCATCATCATCATTGTTCAACGTCCACCTTCCATGTTGGCATGGGTTGGACGGTTTGACAGGAGTTGGCCAGATAGAAGACCGCACCAGGTTACTGTGTCTGTTTTGGCATGATTTTTACAGTCAGATGCCCTACTAACATCAATGACTCCCCAGTGTGGATTGAGTGCGTTTTACATGGCACCAGCACTGGCGAGGTCAGTTTTGGCATGGTTTTTACAACTGGATGCCCTTCCAAAATCCAACCACTTCACAGTGTGGAGTGGATGCATTTTACGTAGCACCAGCAGGGTCACCAAGTATCCTCTCAGCTGGGATGCCTTGAACACTTTAGCATTTAAACCGGTCATATCGATCCCAAATATTCTTCTTGTTTTAATCCAAACTGGCTACTTTCAGCCTCTCACATTTATAATGTCGTTCTAAAGATAAACAGTCACATCATTGAAATCTCAAAGCTATGAGACAATGCAAGTTTAATTCAAAATAGTGTGAATATAGAAACATTACATTTGACAGAGTAATCTGAATGCTAAAGGGTTAAACATAGAATTGCTCAATCAGGATTGACCTGGAACTAAACAACAATGAAAACCATATAAGGTCAACAATTTGTCATTAGTAACATTGTCAATAAGATAACAGAAGGGAACCATAGAAGCAATCTCTCACTCTCAACAGACATGTTGTAAATAGAAGTAATCTCTCACTCTCAAGAGACATGTTGTAAGATGTGTTGCATGCTACATGAGAGTCTCAATAGTAATATACTCCCAACATTCTCTAACACTCAATGTAAAATGTATAACCAATGTGATTAAGAAATTTGCATCACATCTACCTGATTTCACATTCAATCCCATTTCATGGCACTTGGGCAAGTGACTCCTCAAGTAAACCAATACCTTATCAGTGAAATTTGGTAGATGAAAACTATGTAGGGGCTCATTTATAATGCATCCAGTATGCTCCTCAGGTAGTAACTAATCTCAGTTTTCATCATGGGTTTAATGTTGAACACTAATTACCTCTACCCATGAAATTAAAAAGTGATTGAAAAAATAGAAATAACTTTAGTGCTGGAAGAAAAAGGTCATGTATATGATGCAAGAACATTATTTATTTATTTTTACCAATTTTAGAAAAACTCAAAATGAATATCATTAACCAGTCATGGCTGTCTTTTAAACTACATAAATCAAAGTGTCACAATTTATACTAATGATTAATCATCTTCATCATCATCTTAACATTTTCTATTCCTTTTCATGTGTGTGTATGTGTGTGTGTGTGTGTGTGTGTGTGTGTGCATGTATGTGTGTACATACACACACATAAACATATATAAGCATAGCATGGCTGTGTAGTGAGTAGTTTGCTTCTCAACCACATGGTGTCAGGCTCAGTCCCACTTTGCAGCTTCATGCCAACAAATATCTTGTGAGTGGATTTGGTTGTCAGAAGCTGAAAGCAGCCCACTGTGAGTGTGTGTGTGTGTGTGTGTATATATATATATATATATATATATTCTTTTAGTTTTTCAGTCATTTGACTGTGGCCATGCTGGAGCACCA
>NC_068981.1:99845699-99857001 GCF_001194135.2 Octopus bimaculoides | reverse complement strand
ATATATATATATATATATACTCATGCACATGCATTTATGTATATGCATGCACAAAGAATCATATATACATGACACATGAGTGTCTGTTAGTCAGTGTATGGACACTAGATACATTTTTTGTTTTGTTTTTATCTTTTAGTTGTATAAACTTAAAAGGAACAATGGCACAATTAAATTTTTACTATTTGCAGGGGAATAGTTCAAATTCAGCTATGTGTTTAAAGCTATTTTTGACAACTTTTTTTCTTTTTAATGTTATTAAATTCTTTATCTAATCACTTCCAATGAAAGGAGTTGGAAAAAAGTGAGTTACATATCATAGCATGAGAGACAGAATTGATTATCTTTATGAAGAAAACTTCCGCTTTTGCAGTTTGATAAATGTGCTGCAAACACTCAATATCTATTAGAATAGTTTAAGTTTTGCTATGATACAGACCTCTTATACAATCTGTGCTTCAATTTAGTAGCTACTTTACAGATTACTCAGGGGTTTTTTGAGGGAACTGTGATAATCAACATTGTTTTCAATATAATGGAAATATAAAAAAGGTGCAAGCTGGCTGAATCATTAGCATATTGGGCAAAATGCTTAGCAGCATTTTGTCCAGCTTTATATTCTGAGTACAAATGCTGTCAAGGTCAACATTGCCTTTCATCCCTTCGGGGTCAATAAAATAAGTACCAGTTGAAGACTGGGGTTGTGCCAAAATTTGAAACCAATATAATGGAAATGAAAAAGAAGTCAAAAGTAATTAACTATACCTACAATATATACAGGATGTCCTAGAATTAACTGTTTCAGTGAAATCAGACAATTTTATTTGCTAATTCATTTTTAGCTATGTTTAATATGTGTTAAAAGTGTATAAATTTTGTTTATAATTTTATAATTTTTATCATTTTTTTTTATACTCTCATTCCTGTTGGATCCTGCTTATTTGTCCACAGCAGCTTTTTTTTTCCAGCACTGCAATCATTTTCTCTACCTCCATCTCCAGGACGGAGCAATAATTTAGCTGAACTTAAAGAATGCATCCTGTTAGCAGTGCGGGAGATAAACTCGTGAAATGCTTCAAAATGAATTTCACAATGCTAAGGGTAGATTTGAAATTTGCAAGGATGCAGATAGATCACATGTTGAAAATTTTCAATCAAGTTTTTATATAGGATTTATCAATCTATTTGTTTTAGTATCATGATTAAGTAATAGACATAAAAATTCTGTCAGTATTTTTTAAATTTGCTCGATTTCATGAAAATAAAATAGTTAATTCTGGTACACTCTGTATATTACACAAACATGTTATAGATAGAGAGTAACAATTTTGTACACCAAGAATATCTTTTATTTCAGGAGTCAGGGAACTTTTTAACCAATTTCCACTAAATATATTTATTTACGCCGACATTACCCCCTTGATTTGAAAGGAAGAAAATTATAAATTCTTTGAATTCTTTTGAATTTATTGAATTTGGTTTATTGAATCTATTTTATTGAATCCATTTAGATGAATCTGTTTACACATCCATTACATTGGACAGATGCAGTGTTGCCAGAAGACAAATTTCTGTTGTAACAAGGAACACAACTTTTATGTAATTTGTATGTGATGAATCTTCATTACACTCAAGAATTTCATTTTTACCCCACTTAGGGTAATTTACTCTACTTCACCAAGCTATTTTATTTTTTACTTGTTTCAGGAAAACTGTGGTCATACTGAGGCACTGCCTTGAAGAGTTTAGTCAAACAAATCAACCCCAGTACTCATTTTTAAAATCTAGTACTTATTCTTTTGGTCTCTCTTACTGAGCTGCTAAATTACAGAGATATCAGTAAACTAACACCAGTTGCTCAACTCAAAACCATGTGGTTCCAAACTGAGTTTCTTAATCACACAACTTTGCACCTATGATGGAAATGAAAGAAAAATTCAAAGATAATCAAATATGCTGCCTGTCCTATAGTATATATATTGTCATTCCATAAACACTCTACTGAAACTAACAATTCTTAGTACCAAGCATATCTTTTATTTACTTTGAAGGGTTTTGTTGAAAAAATTGACCCCAGTATTTATCACTTTTAAGTCTAGTACTTATTCTGTTAGTCTCTTATGCTAAACCACTAAGTTACAGGGATGTAAACAAACCAACACAGTTTGCCAAATGATGGTGACAAAAACCCACAAATGAGTACTGGGGTCAATTTATTTGACTAAACTCTTCAAAGCAGTGCCTCAGTATGACTACAGTTATACTGAAACAAGTAAAATATAAAAGATATGATAGGCTTCCATACAGTTTTCATTTACCAAATTCACTAAGGCATTGGTCAACTCAAGTCTATAATAGAAGACACTTTCCCAAAGTGACATGGTGTGAGACTGAACTCAAAGGCACATTGTTGCAAAGCAAGCTCCTTAACCACACACCTATGTCTGCATCTGTATGTTTAAAACCTGTTTTTCCTGTGGAATGAATCTTGTAGATATAATGTAGGTTATCAGCAAAA
The DNA here is from genome assembly GCF_001194135.2 of Octopus bimaculoides. NCBI lineage: Eukaryota > Metazoa > Mollusca > Cephalopoda > Octopoda > Octopodidae > Octopus > Octopus bimaculoides. The sequence goes on along the minus strand of NC_068981.1, from coordinate 99,854,483 downwards.
TGTTCTTGCTATCTGAGTGTTTGCAGTTTCTAGTGGATTATCCATCATCAGGTTCTGTGTACATGGATGTTAGTGTGGTTAAGGTCACTTTTGTAACCATGAGATTCTAGGTTTCATACCATAGTGTCAGATTAACCAAAGTTTTCTGAGTGAAACATGTTAAGCAGGAACAGCAAAGCTTGTATGTGTATATGTACAGGCAAGGGTTGGCTTATCAAACAATACCTTATTACATTTGGCTTCAGCTCTTGTTCATGATGACTTTCCATTTTATAAGGTAAATAAAACAAGTACCAAAATAAATACTGGGATTGATGCAATTGGCTAAAAGTATTGAAGGTGATACACTACCCTCACTTCAATGACCTAAACTACCAAAAGAATAAAAGATATATGTAGGATAGGGGTGTATTTGTGCATGTGTGTATTTAAAAGTAAAAAGATGCATCTGAACTTTAGCAATGAATAATAACTCAAGCCATAAATAATAATAATAATAATAATAAAAGTAGTGAAAAATGCCTTCAGAATGCCCTATTAGGAAAATGTATGTTGGAATATTAACATGTGTGCCTGAAGCTATATAGTACATAGATACATCTAAATCTAGGCAGTATGATTTTTTGCTCATCTAAGTAGGATGTGCATAATAACTCAATAGGTAGTCAGTGATATGATTTTATGGGAAATAAACAAACTAAAAGAATGAACCTCAAATATGCCATGTAAAGCAAACAAAATACCTACCATCGCTTATCTTGCAGGAAATCTAAGGTAATTATTCACTTCGGCTGCTGTAGAAGTAAAGAAAGTTGCTTGTTTAGCCACACAATATTTAGCACAATAAATCAATCAGGATTGGAAAAAGGGATGATGTGATTAGTTTATATATCCTTGAGATACAGTGACTGTCTTAGAAAGATAGTGAAAAAGTCCTCAGTATTGTTCTACTGCAGGAATATAATGAATTAGGACACTTAAATACATGCCAGAAGCTATGTAGTAGATAACTTCCTACAAACCTAGCCAATACAATCTTAGTTCATCTGAGTGACATACTGTATCACTGAGAGTGCATGATGACTCATCGTGTAGTTAGTACTGTAACTTCATGTGTAAATGAATAAAACGAGAACGGACCTATGTGTGTGTGTGTGTAAACACATTATGGTTCAATGAGTAAAAAATTCCTCACACAATCATGATGTCTGATGTGTAATATCTTAGGCAAGAGCCTCAGATTGATCAAAGTCTTTTGAGTAAAATTGGAAAGATAGAAATTCTATAAAGGCTCATTGTATGGATTGTACCTCTAATTCTAATTACAACCTCATCACACTGTATCATGCTGATTCTGCCTAAGAATTGTGCTAAGGATGTGGAATATTCAGCTATTTACTCATCAATTCAATGAGTAGGTAATTCAGTTAATTAAACAATTGAATACTCATCATCAAAACCATTAGAAATCTTTTTTCTCTGTTACTTTATAAACGCTATTATTTAGTTTTATTTCTAAATTTCTTGCTAATGGAGAAAGAGCTGGTTTCTAACCTAGATCCAAAGCTCCTTCATTGGAATTTCCTCAATATCAACAGGAGAGTTATGCATGTATGTGTGTGTATATGTGCAAGTACTTGGAGCTAGTGCATGTGCAGGTCTGTATGCTTTGTTTTATATATGTATTTTCATACATACAGTTGCATGTCTAGACATGTGCAATATATACTTATAATGCTAACTTTTTGGAAAGTTTTACATACTTTGACTGTTCCATTAACAGATTATATCTGTTGTTTTCTAGTTAGCTGTCCCTTTTCTGCTTTTGAGAACCCTAATTTCTCAAGATTGGTGAAGAGGCAATTGGTTACTTATCCAAGTGCCCCAATCTGAACTTGCAATCTGGGTGGTGTAACTGTAAGTTTCTTAATAGTCTAGTGTAGGCATTTTGTGTTTCACTGATCTTTAGCTTTATGTTGATATCTGCTAGGTAACTTGTGTGTGTGTGTGTGTGTGTAATTACATGTGATGCAGGTGGGCAGGTGGGTGAAAGACAGGCAGGCATAATAACAAACCAAATTAAATATATTTGCCTTGAAGTGATCTAGTCAAACTTCCTTCTATTGATACAAATATATTCTAACCTTAAAGTAAAAAAAACAGTCAAAACCACAAGCTTTTAGTAGCCATATACTCTCCATCAATGTGTATGTAAGAAGAGGGGAGAAATATTCTATTCATTTTCCTATCATAAAACCTAATTGTATCCAATCTTTCAGTCCTAAGACCTTCTTTTCAAACCTTGCTATTATTATATACATTAATGGAATTCTTTCAAGTTTCCATTGAATAAATGAAAGATTTTCTTTATAGTTAACCTTATGGCTAACAATATTTCTTGATTTACATGATAATTATTTCTTCTCTTATAAACATTTCCTCTTCTATTTTTGTTGGTCTTTATTCAACATACATTTTCATCTCTTGTCCAAAACGTTCCACTGAAGATTTCTTACAATCTCTCATTGAAATTCAGTTTTATGAACTCATATTTACTTCAAACATATGCCATTATCAAATCATTTTTACTTAACCATCTTAAAGAAACATTGATAATGCACTACTTAGTCCTTGTTCATGTGTGTGTGTGTGTGTGTAATAAAAAGATATTTGTTAGTTCTGTATCATTTGTCTGTATATGTATATGTGTCACTGCACATGTGTATATATGCACATAACATTATAAATCCACTTCAAACTGTGTATGTACATGTGTATGTATGCTTGTGTCTCTGAGTATGTATGTATGAACTTAAGTGAAATGAATACAAGTTCTGTCTAAGCTATATCTGTATATGTGTGCTTGTATGCACGCATGTACATATAGGTTTTGAAATGTGATACAAATTAATTGTAAATCATACATGCATATCTAAATGTATGCTCACATGAAATGTTTGATATGTTATAATTAAATCTCTTTTAAGCAGTCAATAGCTCATAGAAGTATGTTTACATGTGTGAAGTACATGACAAAACAGATGGCATTGTTGCACATGCCTTTTATTACTATAAGCAGTCTCACCTACATTTGCTTTCTTTTATCAGCTGCACTACTATTTCTGTCTTTCTCAACACAATAAGCATATGAAGCATTTTATTGTTTGTATACATTTTGTAGCATCATTAATGCTGAAGGATTATTGCATCTGCAGACTGATGCAAATTATATATGATTTGTATCTCTGTACCACTTTCATATATTGAGGGGTCATGTAACAGGACTTCTTTGGGTATCCCCAGTTCTATTATAGATGTAGTTGTTTTAAGTTCCTTCTCTTTCTTCAGAATAAACTGACTGTACAACCCAACACAACTCATAGAGTGGATCTCTAAACTGTAAGTTATCTCTGGTTTTTGCTGTGTGGATGAAACACAAATCTACAACTAAATAAGACAATCTGCAAATAAGTTTACTCAAAAGGCACCATAAATGTTCACCCAGGTCTGATGAGATTTGTTCTGAGACGCATCTTTATCAAATACTTAGAGTGGAATATGAATTTGCAATCAGTGAGTTTATAATCAATATAGACACTATATTCACTTAGCTATTTCTCAAGAGCTTCATTTCTGTTTAAATGTCAACCAATATAAACCAGAAAGAATATGCCCTATGCTGATTCTCAAAAGTCCATCCGTATCCAGCTACATGGCAATTTCAAGAGTTAACTTAATGCAACATGCACATAAAACTACACTGCAGCTCACAAAATTAACACTACTATATGACCCAGTACCAAGCTGATAAGAGGTTTTTCAGAATACTAAATAACGTTTTATATCACCAGATGCCTAATGATAATGTATATTGATGAATTTATGAATGTATACGAATCCTGGCATAGATTTTGTCGACCCCCTCCTATTCATTTTTTTTTTAATATACTTTTCTTTAATGGTCTTCAGACATTCAGAATCTGCAAAAAGAAAAAAAAAGAAAATGTTTATTTTTACATTAAAATGTTGAAAGATATAATAATTATTATGGGCTTTATTTTTTAAGCAAAAACTTATAAGGGTTAGAGGATTTATAGCTTCAAAAAACACTGACACACTCACAGACATATAGATACATATGTATATAAACATTTGTAAATTGTAAAGTGATTGGCATTAGGAGGGGCATCTAATTATAGAAACCATACCAAAACAGACACTGGAGTTTTGTACTGAACTGCCATTCATTAGATCCTGTCATTCTGTCCAATCCATGTCAGCATGGAAAACAGATAATAAATGATGATGGTGAGAAGGATGATCTTCATTCTTAATAAATTGAAACTGAAGGAACATTATTTTAAATTTTTAGAAAATTAAAATATTGCTTCCAAATGTAAACAAAATATATTTATATAAACTTCAATTTCAAATGAAATCATTTACATACAAAAAAGAAGTACTTCAGTTGTACAAACCTTAATTAGTTTCTGATCTATAAAGAAATTAATTAAAAAAATTTTTCTTTGTCTTTATTAAAATAAAACAAGAATTTACAGATTTTGAGTCTGACAGTCAAAGGATAGAAATCAAACAATGTTTTTAAAAAAATGCAAGCAAATAGGTGACTAAATATGTCGATAACTCCACCTTAGTCTCTTTCTGTTTGTCTCTCTCTTTCAGGGATATATTTACTTCTGTCTCCATACCATCTTTGCTTAAATCTTTCTCTTTCCATTTTTCATTTTCTCATATTTTCCTCATATTTTCAGGCATGGCTGTGTGGTAAAAAGTTTGCTTCCCCAACCACATAGTTTCAGGTTCAGTCTCACTGTGTAACACTACTATGTTCTTGAGTCAACCAAAGCCTTGCGAGTGGGTTTAATAGACAGACACTGAAAGAAGTTTATTGTATGTGTGTGAGTGTGTTTTTGAGTCTGTCTGTCTTTGTGTCTCTCCCTCACCACCACCACTTGACATCCGATGCTGGTTTGTGTATGTCTCTATTATGTAGCAGTCTGGTAAAAGAGGTGAACAGAATAGGTACTGGGGTCAATTTGTTCATCTAAAATCCTTCAAGGAATTGCCCCAGCATGGCCACAGTTCATTGACTGAAACAAGTGAAAGAAAGATAAAAGAAAGACTATATCCTCCACAGAGAACCTTATATTTCTACATTTATATTGAAAATAGCTTGTTCTATTCAGTCTGAAGTGTAAACTCTTGGGCTCTATTTGAGGTTCCACAAAAAGTAAGGCTAAATAAGGAAATACATTTTTAAATCATTTTTGTATTTTCTTCTCCATCCATAATGTTATTATAATTACAAGTCATACTCTCCAAGAGAAATTCTGGTATTTGTAAGGAGATCCTACAGGGAAAATAACCTCACCTACAGAAATCTTGGTAAAGAAGATATTTTTTAAACCTTCTTTGTGACATCCTATCATAGTTTTATGATTTGTTTAATTTCTTATGAAAGTTAAATGTATGTGAATTTTCATGAAATATGGAATGTAAATTAGAGTTTCCCCAAGAGTAAAAATGAAACACAACACAGTTTGAGCAAATGATTGAAGTTCTATTAGCTGTGAGAAAGATTCTGTAATACAGGTGCCTTGACAAAGTACCAAGATTTTTTTGTGTTTCTATGTGGGAGATGTCTAACACACTACTTAGTTCTTGGGTGTTTTCAGCAGTATTTACACTCCTGCAAACATCCAGAAGAAGCCCATGATTTGAAGATAAGACAATACTCAATTTTTATCAAGGATTATTCATGGGAAGGTGCCCCAGTGAAGGATTACTACCAGATATAACATTAGACACTCAAATCAGAAGGTAACTCCAAATCATCTGACACATAGTCCTCAATCCACAGCTCCTTCAGTTTGAGTTACCTGCAACTCATCTCATGAACCAGGGATTACTTTACCCCATCCACTAGAACATTTATCACAAATATATATAATACACTAATCATATCACTAGACAATTCTGGGTGCTGGTGTCACATGAAAAGCACTGGTGCTGGTGCCATGTAAAAAGCATTAGTGACGGTGCCACATAAAAAGCATCCAATACACTCTGTAAGGCAGTTGGCATTAAGAAGGGCATCCAGCCATAGAAACCAGGCCAAAACAGACTATGGAACCTGGTGCAGCCCCTGGCCTTACCAGTTCCTGTCAAACCATCCATCCCATGCCATCTAGGAAAATAGATTTTAAATGTTGATGAGATGATGAAGAAAAAGAAGAACATGATGATCTAATCCCCAATAGAATGAAGAGATGCTCCTTACTCATATCAAGGAAGCAATCTTAAATTACATCCTCCTTATATATCAATACATACTCAAAATTCTCAAAGTCACTACAAATGCATTGCAATCTTTACAGCAATCAAATTGACCTACATTTCATTGCTAGAATTGCTCACATATCTGATATTTTCCTGCCACAATATATACAAAAAAAAAAATACATAGCAAAGAATTACTTTTTTCTGATTGGTAAGGATTCACTCACCAACAAACTACAATCTCTAGAACCAATGTTTCTCACAGAACCAATGTTACTTCACCTAGTCAACCAATATTATAACAGCCACTATTCCTCTAAACTAAAAACCCAAACACATTCCACTCTGCTTGACCCTTCTGATACACCTGTCTCTCCTCTCATTATTATGATTCTATACTAAACAATCTGTTCGAACACTTCTTCTCAGAAGTGCATCTCTCTGGAATTTTTTTTTTTTATATATATCTATGCTAATATATTTCATACAGTTGTCACTGCTAAATATCAACTATATCATTCTCTCCTGTCTAACTGGGCCAGCCAGGGGTACTGCCTATTTTTTCTTCAACCAATTAATAAACATATTTTTAAAAATCATATGGTAAAAAAAGTTAAATATCCTTCATCAAATTCTTCACTGTCTTTAAAATTGAGGCCTCATATTTTAAATAGATATTTTCTCTTTCTTGGACATACACTGATATAGGTTTGACTGCAGTAATCTCACAAGTATTTCTCTTCTCAGTATGGCTGCTAAAGCCTCGAAATATATGATACAACAAAAAGATGAGTTTTTGTTCAACAATGTAATGCCAGAGGTGGAAGTCTGTTCAATAATGCAATGACAAATTTAGATGAACCAAGAAACCTCTATATTGTCTCTTGACCAACTACAGTTATCTGACATATCTTCAAAGTTCAATATACCATTTTTAAAATCAATGAATACACTGGATAAACTATTCTCAAAAATGGAGTAGAGTTATTTGATGGTGGAAACTATAAAAACAACAGCAGTGATGAAGACAGGGACATAATCAACAAATGCCAAGAGCAAGATTTGAACTTATGATCTCTGGTCCATAAGTGCACTACCTGGAGCAATCAATCAGTGTACTTAACTGAAAATAATCTCATCCAATAATTCATCATTTACACTTTTCATATTTCTTCTTGCTGTACATTTTGTTCTTTTGTGACTATTTTAGTCTTATCCGATCCCCATCTCCTTAGTGCTTGTTCACACCACAATGTCAACCAAGTATTTCTTACACAAAATCACAGTTTATCAGCAACCAACAGAAAATTACTGCAATATTGCTGCTTTTACTAAATTAGTTTCATTTTAACAATGGACATTATTTAAATAGAATGGTTTGGTAAATATACACACACACACACACACACACTAATAGTTACAAATAATGTATTCTGGGAATATATGAAACAATGAGCACACAGCCTATAACCATCCATTTGTTTATCTGTGTGTCTCTATATAAGGTGACAAACTGGCAGTGTCACTGGTGTGTTGGATAGAATGTCTTATAGTGTTTTCTGACCTTCAGTACACTAAGTTCAAATCCCACTGAAGTCAGTTTGCCTTTTATCTCTTCAGAGTTGATAAAGTCCCAGACCAGTCAAATTTTGACATAGATCTCTCTCTCTATCTCTCTCTCTCTCTCTCTCTCTCTCTCTCTCTCTCTCTCTCTCTCTCTCTCTCTCTCTCTCTCTCTCTCTCTCTCCCTCTCTCTGAATTGGCTATAGTCAATGGTTTGCAAAAAAAATTCAACAGGAGACAGTTCCCTATTCTTCCCTCAAAAATTACTGGTCAAGCTGTATGTGTGTGTGTATATGTGAAGACACGTAGCTTCGTGGTTCGGGTATTCGATTCCCAATCATAGGGTGGTGAGTTTGATTCCCAGCAACACATTGTGTCCTTCAGCAAGGCACTCTATTTTCACGTTGCTCCATTCCACTATGCTGGCAAAAACTAGTAGTACTTGTAATTCAAAGGGCCAGCCTTGTCACACTCTGTATCACACTGCATCTTCCTGAGAACTACGTTAAGGGTACATGTGTCTGTGGAGTGCTCAGCCACATGCATATTAATTTCACGAGCAGGTTCCTTTGATCAGATCAACTGGAACCCTCATCATCATAAGCGACAGCATGCCAGTGTGATATATATATATTTACTCTTTTACTTGTTTCAGCCATTTGACTTCGGCTATGCTGGAGCACCGCCTTTAGTTGAGCAAATCGACCCCAGGACTTATTCTTTGTAAACCTAGTACTTATTCTAACGGTCTCTTTTGCTGAACCGCTAAGTTACGGGGACGTAAACACACCAGCATTGGTTATCAAGCGATGTTGGGGGGACAAACACACACACACAAACACACACACACACACACATATATATATATATATATATATATATATATACATATATATATATATATACATATATATATATATA
>NC_068981.1:99845008-99845435 GCF_001194135.2 Octopus bimaculoides | reverse complement strand
TATATATATAATATATATATATATATATATTCATCATCATCATTTCATGTCTGTCTTCTATGCTGACATGGTTGGAGGGTTTAACAGGAGCTGGCAAACCTGTGGAACCTCTGTTTTTTTACCTGTGAGGAATCTAGCAGAGGCCTCCTTCCATCTTATTTCTGACACACCACACACATCTACATGCTGTCACTCCAGCATTTCAATAATCTCACTTGTCCTTTCTTTCATTGAGCTGACATTGTTAGTGGAATCCCTGAAATTGTAGGAAAACAGTTGTGGAAGTTTTGTCAGCACCTGAAAAGAAGATTTGTGCAAACGCTTGCTAGCTAGCAGAATGCTTTGCTATGTATATATGTATGCATGTGCATATATATGTGTATATTTGTATATGTGTGTGTGTGTATTTGTATGTATATGTATATAT
>NC_068981.1:99833962-99844998 GCF_001194135.2 Octopus bimaculoides | reverse complement strand
ATATATATATATGTGTGTGTGTGTGTGTATATACATATATGTATATACATATATATATGTATGTATATGTGTATGTGAGTGTGCATATCATCATATATATATATATATATATATATATATAGTGGTTGTTGCATTAAATAGTTCACATGGATAATTTTTCATTGTTTCTTAAAGTAAGCAATACTTTTTTTGTTTTTTTTTTAACCATAGCTTAAAATCCAACAAAGTTTGAAATTAGGTTTTGTCATTTCCTTTCTTCTGTCTACAGAACAGATAATAACAGGCATTTGTTTAAATTTGTCCAAAGTCTTGCAGCATCACCAAAAGTAATTTATCATCATCATCATCATCTTTAATGTCCATTTTCCATGCTGGCATGGGTTGGACGGTTTGACAGAGGTCTGGAGAGCCAACAGGTACATCAGGCTCCAATCTGATCTGGCAATGTTTCTACAACTGGATGCCCTTCCTAACGCCAACTACTCCAAGACTGTAGTGGGTGCTTTTTACATGCCACCAGCACAGGGGCCACTCAGACAGGCCTGTCATCGATCACGTTCGGATGGTACTTTTTACGTGCCACCGGTACAAGAACTAGTCAGGGGGTACTGGCATAAATAAATAAGGTTTTCCTTAAAACATTTAAATATATATATATATATATATTTAAATATATCTGTTGGCCAGATTAGTTTATAGTTTATTACACAGATAGACTCGAACATACATTAACATGTCCCTGTTTCTCTTCTTTTTTTCTCTTTTACAATTTATTTGCAAATATCCAGTCAGCTTCTCCAACATAACCTCTTTGTTTTTCCTTCTAAATTCTTTTTGGTAATACCTCTTTTGATGTTTTCCTTTAATTTTTTACACCTACAAGAATGGTAATACATAACTATTTTTATTATTATTATTATTAATGTTTTTTTCTTACTTGTTTGTATTGCCATTTGAAATGGTCGTATGTGGAAATTAAATTCTAATTTGAACTTTTAACATCTCTTTTCCATTTCTATAATTGTTAGTAGTGTTTTATATAAGATTTTATCCTATACATGCCTATAATGAACTTTTTACTTATCATCATCATCACGATGCAGCTAATCTTATGATAGAACACAGGAAATTGTTCTCATTGGTTTTGCAGTTACTGTTACTATTTGTTGATCATAATTCCTAACAGAAGCATCATGGATTTCTCTTTTTTTTTCTGTACTCTGGTGATAGGAGGCAGAGTTTTAACTCAGAACATGCAGAACTGGATCAGATACCACAAGATGTTCTTTCAACTTTGCCAATGAACTACCTTGGACTGGTGCTTTATTTATTGATCCCCAAAAGAAGGGAAAATTTGACATATCTATCTATCAATTTATCTACTATCTACTAATTTACCTATCTGTATGTACATATACTCATGTACATGTATTTTGATGTATGTATCATCACATGCTAACAAAATAGCTACGTACATCCATATATTTCCCCTTAAATGTTTCCTTTGTTTGATGACATGGTCAATAAGATTTCATAGCAGAAACCTTTCAGAACCATTTTGTCTCATTGGTACCATATCTACCACCACCATCAAAATTCTTCCATAAGCTCTACAGAATTCTTCATTTTTTGTTCTCCTTCATCGATCGTTTCTGCTACCTTGCCTCCACAATAATTCCACTCATTGATTGAAGCATTTTTTTTTCTCCTTATTCCTTTTCTTTACCTTTCTCTTATAGCCAGTTCTTTAAGAAAATATTGAAATATTCAATGCTGAAAAAAATTCCCCATCAACTTGACCAAAACAGCAGACAATTTCATTACATATTTACAAAGAGATGAAAACAGCATTATTTTCTGCAGTTTCTATTCATTTGTTATTATATAATTCTTTTAATTTAACTTCATTTGTATTCTGTCTGTTTGGGCAATGTTTGGAAAGAGAATTTTTTGTCATTGTTTGTTGTATGCATTGTTTTGCTTTGTTTTATTTGTTTCTTTGTAGTCTTCCTTTTTGATTCTTCATTATTTTTTCTTTTGAAATTTAAAGGAGATTGGTGGGATGTGCACAAAAAGAAATATTAAGTGAGAGAGATACACAGAAAATTAGTGAAAGAAAGATGAGGAAAAGGAAGTAGAATTTGAGACAGAAAAAACCCAGAAAATGAGAATTAGAGGCACAATGATGTATATATGGAGAGAACGTGATAGAGAGAAAGAAATGTATAAAGAGAGTGACAGGATATTAGTGAGACTAAAATAAAATATAGTGTTGCCAATTAACTACAGAATGTTCTAGAAAAGTTTAATGCACAATTTCTATTTGTGTAACATTAAGAAATTGTGTCTGAATCAAGAAATTTGGAATTTGAATTCAAAGTATTTTTACTTAGAAAAGTTTTTAAAAAATAGCATGTTTACATTGCTTCTATGTAATCAAGAAGTCACAGAACAAAATAAGGATAACATCAACTTCTCAAATAGTTGGTTTGACTTCATATGTCTTGATAGTGCGTTATTGAGCTAGTCACTTAAAATTCTATTTCTATCTTCTTCTAAGAGAGGAAGTGGATATTACCAGTGGAAGTTAACTCAGGTGTGTTCCAATAATGATAGATAATTAAGAGACAGTGTTTATTCTTGACAGTTAATACTGATCTTCTCCTAGCACAATCCAGCAATATAAATAGATGATGTGTGTGTGTGTGTATGTTGCATGATCAGCAAAGAAGTACAAAACCCAGAGTAGCAACAAAGACTAATATGAAAGCTATAATAAATAATTACCTTATGCTTCAATATTGAGTACTTTTTCCTTTCGCTTGTAAATTTGAGCACACATGCACACACACAGAGTCCCTCCCTCCCTTAAATATACACACACGTGCATGCATGCACGCGTATGATATAAATATCTAAGTCATGTGATTAAATAGATCATTCATACAAAAGATTCAGTACATTGGAACATAAAGTTATAGCTTTATTAATACTTTGAACATTTGATAATTATTTTAAAACCTTTATACGATTGGTAGACACTATTTATATTACACACACCACATGCACACAAACAAATAAATACATCTTCCTTTTTCTCTGTTTACATTTCAGCCCTAAGGCTGTGGTCATATATATATATATATATATATATATATATATATATATATATATATATATATATATATATATATATATATATGTAGGGAGAATTCACAAAAAAATCAAAAGACGAAGACAGGTGGTGTAGACAACAAGCAGATGTATTAGTATAACACTCGGGAAGTGAAAAAGTCTTTAACGTTTTGAGCCTACGCTCTTCCACAGAAAGGAACACAGAAAGAACCAAGGAGAAAATAAAAGAATGTGTAGTGGCTAGCGACCTATCATGGTGAATGCTGGACAGAAGGGTCACACAGGAGATATATTTGATGAGAGGGTGGAGTAGCTACAGACTTGTGACATAGAGGGCAACTGGGAATTCCTGCAGGACAGCTTGCTGAGTGCCACAGGCCAAATCTGCGGATGGTGCAAAATCTTATCTAGACCTAGGGTGACGTGGTAGTGGGGGTAACAGGGAACTGTATTAGATAGCTAGGAGATAGATATATATCTAGCCAAGAGTGAAGCAGAAAAGAAGTTTGCCTATTTTCAGCAACATAAGGACCAAACACTTGAAGTGATTTGGATTGCAAAACAGTGTGTGAGAGAGAATTGTAATGTCATAGGAGAGAAATGTGTCCACATGGATGATACTGCACTTGCCAACTGTTGATCCAGTTGAGGGACCAGCTATCTGAATCGACAGTACCTTGATAGAATAAGCAATTAAGGATATGAAGACGGAATGCCTCCAGTTCATCAGGTATCACCGCTGAGATGCTTAAAATATTTGGCAGTGTGGGTTATGGTCCAGTCACCCATATTGTAAATCACGTGGTTCACAAAGGAGTCATACCCAATGACTGGTGTAGCAGCAGCATAGTCAACTGCTACAAAGGTAAATGTGATGCCTTAAATAGAAATAATTACAAAAGTATCAAATTTTGGATCAGGTGATGAAAGTTATGGAGAGGATCATAACCCAACTAATTAGGGAGAGAGTCTAGATGAAATACAGTTTGGCTTTGTACCAGGTAGAAGCATCAGTGATGCTATGTTTTTGGTAAGGCAGCTGCAGGAGAAATACTTAGCCAAAGTTAAACCTCTGTACTTGGCTCTTGTTGACTTGGAGAAAGCCTTTGACAGGGTCCCCAAATCCCTTATCTGGTGGTCAATACAGAAACTAGGGATAGACAAGTGGTTTGTGAGAGCTGTACAAGCTATGTACAGGGACACTACCAGTAAGGTGAAAGTTGGCAATGACTACAGTGAAGAATTCAGGGTACAAGTAGGTCCTCAGCCCCATCTTGTTCATCATAGTCCTCCAGGCAGTAACAGAGGAATTTAAGGCAGGCTGCTCCTGGGAACTCCTCTATACTGATAACTTTGTTCTTGAAGCTGAATCACTACCAGAACTAGAGAAGTTTCCGGTATGAAAGCAAGGTCTAGAATCAAAGGACCTTAGAGTTAACTTACCAAAAACCAAAGTCTTAATAGGTAGAAAGGCAGGGAAATCACAAATCCCTTCAAGTTGATGGCTCTGCTCAATCTGTAGAAAAAGCATAGGTAGAAGCTCCATAAGATATACCCGGTGTAAGCTATGGACACATAAGAGGTGCAGCAATATCAGAGGAAGGTTAATGGGAAAAATAGCTTTTGTGTGTGGAAGATGCACAAGTACAATAAACACCAAAAATGTACAGAAAATAGGCTCCATCAACTGCCAGGGGAGTAAGCTAGAGATAGGAGATAGCTTCCATTATCTAGGTAACCAAGTTAGTAGTGGAGGTGGATGCTCTGAGAGCATAACTGTGAGAATAAGAATAGGCTGGATGGTGTGGAAGTTCTGCTGTATCCAACCTATAATCCAGATGTTCCTCCATCTGACTACGGTTTCTTCCAATCAATGCAGAAATTTATGAAAGGTTGCTGTTTTGAGTCATTCAATGAAGTTAAAGAAGCCTGTCAAGAAATTTTCAATTCAAATCCGAAGGATTGGTACTTTGAGCAAATCCAAAAGCTTCCAGATCATTGACAGAAGGTCATATGAAAAATGATGGTCTTTATTTTGAAGAACAGCTGTTGTTGTTTTTGAATAAATTGCATAAAAAATCATTATTTTAACACGGCACACAAACTTTTTCCTCAACCTAGTTTTATAACAAGGCAATCAAATAAAACAATAATTTGAGATTTCTGTCAAAAGGAAAATAGTCAAATGCAAAACTTTTGGATATATATCATCTTTTTTTATTTATTTTACTTGTTTCAGTAATTCAACTCTCACCATTTTCACAAAATTAGCAAAATAGCATTGTGGAATGATGAGTACCAATGTTTTGCTTCTTCTTGACAATGCCCCAGCTCTCATGGGTTCAAAAAGCTACTTCACCTAGCCTATCTAGCAGATCTTGCTTATTGCAGTTTTCACCTGTTGCCAAATTACAGGATTTAGTCACAATGTTTTTTTGTTTTTTCATGTTTGGTATTTATTCTGTCAATCACTCATGCTGAACTGCTAGGTTATAGAGACATAAACAAACTAACACTGGTTATCAAGTTGTGGTGAGGGAAAAATGCAAAGACACACTCACACATATATATGGATGGGCTTCTTTACAGTTTCTATCTACTATATTTACTCACTAATCATTGATCAGTCTGGGAGTTGTAGTAGAAGACATCTATGGTGCTGTGCAGTGGAACTAAACCCAAAACCACATGGTCACAAAGCTAGCTTCTTAACCATACAGCTAGCCTGCACCCATAACTTACAGGCATACGCACACACACACACACACACACACACACACACACACACACACAGATAAGAGAGGAAAGTTATTTGCTGATTAAAATCGTGTGTGGAAAAGCATGTGGAACAATGATTAGTTAACTAGAAATTGAATAGACAGATGTCACAGGATGTTTTTTGTTATTTTTGATAATGAACTTTTATGCAAAGATATCCAGAGATCAGTAAATTGTTTGCATTTAAGGGATTTGGGCAAAAAATTTATCACTCACAAAATACAATTTCATAAGACAGTCCTTCTGTTGCAAAAACAACTCTTCCCAAAACTTGAAAGGTTAATTTCTCCAAATATTTTAGTTAAATGTCATTTGGCTTCTCTTATACACAAAGAGCAATAGCCTCCAAACTCTGAAAGGCATCATCTAATTAATGCCAAGTGAATTTCTTTATTTTGTTAAACATTTACATAGAAACTATTATGAATGCAAATTACATAACATTCATTCAGGATTGATAAAATAATTATATTTTCTGTTTCTTGCTAAACATTTTGAGTTTTCTTCATTAACAACTTTTTGCATATGTTACCGTGTTTTGTTTTGTTTATTTATTTTTTTTTTAACGAAAAAACTCAACACATGGCATTAAAGTTGCAGGTCAGGTTTTTAATTCTTTACCTATCAATTCTATTCTGCCAAAATCCTTTACTGCCTTATCTCTCATATTTATCTGATGTGTTTTCGAATACCAACAGGTTAGTAATTGTGCTGAAATACCATAGTTTAGAATTATCTTATATGTCAGCTATTAACCTCTCTTCCCACAGACATTTTCTATCAATACATATGTTTGCTTTGCTTCATTCCTGTGGATGGAAAAGGCCGGCATCAGTTACTCAATTTCTAATTTCTTGCAGGTCTCAAGTAAGACACTTATTTAAAAAAAGAAAAGGAAGAAACTCTCTCTCTAATCCATATCTGAAGAGAATGGCAGATGTCAAAATATTGACAACAGCTGCAAAACTTATAATAAATCAGCATCACAAGCTAATGCAGGAAACTATTGCCTTGATACTCATTATGCTAAAAATTACTGCCAAGTTGCTATGAAGCTACACTCTACCATTTAAAAAAAAAAATGAAAAGAGAATACTGAATAATGTAGTCTTAGATATACACTGCCTGGAAAAATGACAGGATGCTCATAGATGGAATACCTTTGATATTAAGTTTATTCAAGCAGGCTCAACTTTGTGCAAAAGAACAATAATAAGGATAAGCCAGTGGAGGGAGGGAGTTCTACAGGGTAATTTCACTTGCTAGAAATAGCAGTTAAATATCCTTCAAGTTATACCCTACTGTTAGAATAACACATTGGACAATATAGCCATAGATATATAAAAAGACAAGCTGATCTTGACTGAAAAACTTTGCCTCATAGGTTTGCTCAATCGAAAATGACCAGGGACTAAGCAACAATAACAGCAACCATTATCATCATCATTTTAATATCTGCATTTTTTTTATAAGGTCACAAACCGGCAGAGACATTTGAGTTGGTTAGATTGTAATATTTGTTCCAACTCTTTTTGCTCTGAGTTTAAATCCTGCTTAAGCCAACTCTGCTTTTCATCTTTTTGGAGTTGATTAAAAAAAGTACCATTCCTGGACTGTGGATTGGCAGTGTATTTGAGGGTCAGATGAGATGCTTTGCAATATCTGTCTTAATACTTTGCTCTCTGACAGTGACACCTACAATGATGCTAATGCTGATCTGTATTGCCCCATATCAGCAGCCTTTCTCTCGGATAAACATAAGTGAAGTTGAGAGAAGAGTCCTGCATGCATGGGCAACTACTAATCTCTTTCACAAAAGATGTTGCTCAGTCCTGTGCACACATGCAGATGCATGGTCACTCTTGACTGATGGAGACTCTATATATTTTACTGCATTGAAGTTTAATTTTGATAATTATTTCTTTTGTTACTTGATAGTTCTTGCATTTTCCTCCATTATCCACAAATATACAAAATAATGTTTACAAATAATTAATTTTTTCTACCACACATAATAAAGCATTTTTGCAAAAAGAAAGCTGATTGTTTTAACAGTAGTAAGTTCTTTCTCAGAGTTTAGTACAGGCATGGGCAATCTTTCCTGAGAAGTGAGTTGCATAAGACATGGCTTATCATCAGGTGGGTCATTCTACTAAAAAGAATTAAACACGTTATTTTCTTCATGAAATTTGGCATGCCATTCAGAAAGTCTGAAGGTTGCAATTTGCCCATGACTGGTTTATTATAACAACTTCTTGGTTAAGATTTTTGACCGTAAAAAAATCCTTCCCAGATCTTTCTCCATCAATTCAGACATGGCCAAAAAATCCTCCATTTTGCTTTTGTTTCTATGGAGTGTCGATACAATTACAGTCCACTACATCCTGTTTTTCATTATTTTAATTAATTTATATTTAGGGTTGTCTCCTCTGTCTGTCTTAACCAGAATTAGTCTTTAATGTAATAATTTTTCTTTTCACCATTATGCACATAATTTTAATTAATTAAAATTTCTTGATTCACTTCAGTAACTCTTTAGCATTCAAATTATTCTGTCAAGTGTAATGATTTTTTATTCACATTGTTCTGAATTAGTCATGCATTATCTCAAAGATTTTGAAACTTCAATGATATGATTGTTTAATTTTAAAGCAACATTGTAGGGCTGTTGTGAGAGGCCAGATCTTGCCATTCTGAACATAAAACAGGCAGAATATTTAGGTTAGATATGGTCAGTTTAAATGCTGAAGGATTAAATATTTTACTTTACTATTTTACTATTTGATTTCATGCAGCAAGTATCTTTGAGTATTTTCCCCACCATTCTTTTCAGTTATCACCTCACTCAGTGTTTAATCACTAAAATCTTATATTCTTTGTCATCATTTTAAGATCTGGCTTTAATGTTGATGAGGTTTAATACCATAGAAACATGTCTGGAGTTGTCACAGTTGTATCAAAAATCAGACAACATTGTATTTTTAATTAATATTGAGATTAGTCAGTAAGATAATCATTTTTTCCCTTATTCTGGATGTTAATTAGTTAAAAACTTTTCATCTCACTACATTAAGTACGTAAACATCCATTTTTGTACAATTATACAAAGTAATTTAGAAGTCTCTTTAGCATTTAAATGATAAAGTATCAAGGATTTTCTGTTTATTAGAATCAAAACAAAATTCGATTTCATAATGCTGAGATATATTAATTTACTTAAGAGATGACTAGATATTATATTATATTTATTTATATATTTTGTTATATTATACTTGTATTATTTTATATATTAATTTACTTCTTTAAGAGACAGCTAGTTTAGTCATCTCTTATAAGAGATGATGATCAAGTACCAGGAATTAATTTAGGTAGCAACAATATTGTTCTTATTGTTTAGTTTTAGGTGAACTCTGATCAAGCAGATCAATTGTCAAAGGAATGCCAGCTATAATCACATTGTCTTGATGTACATTACCTTTCCTGATTTAAGATGGTAGAGTGCTATGTCAATGAGATTAGGGTATATCTAACTGGTGAGTTAATTCTGTAGTGGCTCTTTTTTAACTGACAAATGCTTTATTAAATTGTACTACCAGGCTCAAATTCTCCCATTGGTTACTGGAGAGGAGATGAATATCACCAAGAGTACTACTATTAACTGAGATATCCAAACATTATCAGCACTCAGTGACCTTTCTCAGAGTTATAGTACAATTTTATGGAAGCTGGATATTTCTTTGTGTGGAGTAATACTGGTTTCAGATTTTGGTACAAGGCCAGCAATTTCAAGGGAGAGAGTAAGTTGATTACATCGACCCCAGTTTTCAACTGGTACTTATCTTATCCCCAAAAGGGATGAAAGGTAAAGTTGACCTCAGCAGAATTTGAAATCGGAATGTAAAGATGGATGCAATACCACTAAGCATTTTTCCCAGTATGCTAGCAATTCTGCCAGCTTGCCACCTTTGTAGGGAGTAATTCTTTTACTCTTTTACTTGTTTCAGTCATTTGACTACAACCATGCTGGAGCACCACCTTTGGTTGAGCAAATCGACCCCAGGAATTATTCTTTGGAAGCCTAGTACTTATTATATTGGTCTCTTATGCCAAACTTCTAAGTTACGGGGATGTAAACACACCACCATCGGTTGTCAAGTGATGTGGGGGGGGGACAAATACAGACACACAAACATACACACGCACGCACACACACACACACACACACACACACATATATATACAACAGGCGTCTTTCAGTTTCTGTCTACCAAATCCACTCACAAGGCTTTGGTCGGCCTGAGGCTATAGTAGAAGACACTTGTCCAAGGTGCCACTCAGTGGGAATGAACCCGAAACCATGTGGTTGGTAAGCAAGCCACTCAATGTTTATATTATAAGTATGCTTCAAACATATTAAGTAACATTCCAGTTAATTTTGTTTGTCAATCCTTAATTTCTGAATGGTCGAGAAGTTCATTTATAACCACATGATTCTGGACTTGATTCCACTGCATAGCACCTTGGGCAATGTCTTCTACCAACCATTGCTTCAGGTTTGCTAATACCTTGTGAGTGGAATTTGGTAGAGAGAAATTGTGTAGAAATCAGTTGTATGTGTAGATGTACAGCTTTTTGAGGAAGATATTGAACATCATTGAAAAATCTAATGTTCTTTGAATGAAGTTCTTTGTGAGATAAAGTTCTTTGCATTGAGTTATTCTTGACATCAGAAATGTTGGAATTCAGTGACTGATTCATTGGAAACCTGTGATCAACAATACTTGCTTCCAAATAGTTGTATAAATTTAAATAATAATAGGCGCAGGAGTGGCTGTGTGGTAAGTAGCTTGCTTACCAACCACATGGTTCCGGTTTCAGTCCCACTGCATAGCACTTTGGGCAAGTGTCTTCTACTATAGCCACGGGCTGACCAAAGCCTTGTGAGTGGATTTGGTAGAGGGAAACTGAAAGAAGCCCGTCGTATATATATATGTATATATATATATATATATATATATATCATCATCATCATCATCGTTTAACGTCCGCCTTCCATGCTAGCATGGGCTGGACGATTTGACTGAGGACTGGTGAAACCGGATGGCAACACCAGGCTCCAATCT